>NW_027643819.1:90000-117861 GCF_032717465.1 Coenobita brevimanus | reverse complement strand
CCAATTGCTTTAACGTCCTGTGTCTCAAAAGTTTTAGGGTCAATTCTTAACAGATGATTTTTAAAGCATCTTTCCTATCACAACCTTCTTTCTGATCGTCAGTATGGGTTCCGTCAGGGAAGCTCCACTGGCGATCTTCTCACATACCTTTCAGATTCCTGGTCATCCTCCTTTCGGGACTTTGGCGAAAGCTTTGCCACTGCACTTGACCTCTCAAAGGCTTTCGATCGAGTCTGGCATAAAACTTTAATTTCCAAACTGCCCTCTTACGGGCAGAGAGAGAGAGGCAGACAGAGACAGGCAGAGAGAGAGACAGACTAAGAGACAGACAGGCAGACAGACAGAGACAGAGAGACACACAGACAAACAGAGTGGCTGGGGACAAGAGGCCAGAAGAGACGGGCTGGGGACGCGCCTGACGTATCATATTCTCTCGTCTGGCTCGTCCCCAGCCACTCCCTCCACCCCCCCCTCCTCTCCCTTAGTCAGTTTCTCTTCTTCCTGCTTCCTTCCTTCCTTTCTTCCTTCCTTCCTTCATTCATTCCTTCGTTCGTTCCTTCGTTCCTTCCTTTCTTCCTTCCTTCCTACCTTCCTTCCTTCCTTCCTTCCTTTCTTCCTTCCTTCCTTCCTTCCTTCCTTCCCTTCTTCCTTCCTTCCGTCCCTCCTTCCTTTCTTCCTTCCTTTCTTCCTTCCTTCCTTCCTTCCTTCATTCATTCCTTCGTTCGTTCCTTCCTTCCTTCCTTTCTTCCTTCCTTCCTACCTTCCTTCCTTCCTTTCTTCCTTCCTTCCCTTCTTCCTTCCTTCCGTCCCTCCTTCCTTTCTTCCTTCCTTCCTTCCTTTCTTCCTTCCTTCCTTCCTTTCTTCCTTCCTTCCTTCCTTCATTCCTTCCTTCGTTCCTTCTTCCTTCCTTCCTTCCTTCGTTCCTTCTTCCTTCCTTCCTTCCTTCCTTCCTTTCTTCCTTCCTTCCTTCCTTCCGTCCTTCCCTTCATCCATCCTGTCTGTCTGTCTGTCTGTCTGTTGTCTATTAGGTATCTCCATATATACATACTAATGGCCTACCTACCGTCCTACCTACTGTACATATCTACTTACCTACCTACCTTCGTATCTACTTACCTACCAGCCTACCTACCTATTTATCTACTTACCTACCTTCCTACCTACTTACCTGCCTACTGACCTATCTACCTACTTTACTCTTGCCTACCTACCGACCTGCCTACCTACCTACCAACCTACTTACCTACCTACCAACCTACTTACCTACCCACCTGTTTCTCTGTCTACCTACCTACCAATCTAATTACCTACCTACCTACCTATCTAAATACCTACCTATTTTGCCTACCTCCTTATCTACCTACTTACCTACCTACTTACGTTTATTCTTGCCTACCTACTTGCCCACGTTCTTCAGTTACCTGTAACTGCCCAGCTTCAGTACTGATGCACACACCCACACACACCCACCCACCCACACACACACACACACACACACACACACACACACACAGTCAAAGGCCTTCCTCTCTCTGTCTCTGTCTCTCTCTCTCTCTCCCCCTGGATGGATGACAATTCAAAAACGTACACACACAGACACACACACACACACACACACACACACACACACACACACACACACACACACACACACAGTAAACGGCCTCTCTCTCTCTCTCTCTCTCTCTCTCTCAAGTGCCTAATTGTATGAAAATGTAGAGCTATAAGATAACGTGTATACACCTACATACGTACATACATACATACACACGCACACACTACATACACACACGCACACACTTCATAAAAACCACACACTTCATACACATGCACACACTACATACACACACGCAAACACTTCATATATACATGCACACTTGACACACACACACACACACACACACACACACACACACACACACACACACACACACACACACACACACACACACACACACATCTACATACATATATCACAAATGTGCACACACTACATACATATATGCATACATACACGCACACACACCACGAAGCATACACGTACAGTACATACACACGCATAGACACCAACACATATACGTCAAACACACTCACATACACACCTACACATGTACGTCACATACATACACGCACACACGTCATACTGATAAGACTGTTTATACTTACACACCTACACATGTACGTGAAATATACTCATATGACTACACACACGCACACGTCACACTGATAAAATTGCACACACACACACACACACACACACACACACACACACACACACACACAAGTATTCTAAGGTAGGACTTGATGGTGGGGAAAGGTGTGTGTGTGTGTGTGTGTGTGTGTGTGTGTGTGTGTGTAACACACTCTAACCAAGGCAAGACTATGAATATTGTCCACCATACTCTCTAACTTGGCCTAAAACTCCCCTATTTCCGTCCTGAATGCTGAGTTGTAGCAATAGATGAACTCTGGAAGATGATGCTGGTCACGAAGATGTGCTGAGGCAAGGTTGTAGAGCCACAGCATTGTACTTTCTGCCACTGAACTACGTGAAATCAGCTGCAAAAGAACGAAAATCTGGGCCAAGTGAAAGTGAAAGAATATATCTCCCGCAGTTTATATATAATGTTTTTGTACGAACATTTATATCAACAGTTACCTTTTTTTCCTTCATAATATGTAAGAACGACGTCGAACCAAGTTTTTGAAACGATCCAGGAATGTAAGAGTTCTCTGTGGTAAGAAATTAAGGAGAAAAGTGTCGTGGGTGTTGGCGGAGCATTGCGGTGAGATGTGCAGGCACACGCATGACTGTACACACACACACACACACACACACACACACACACACACATTACTCTCTAATGGAACTTGCTGGTGGGAAAATGTGTGTATGTAACTGGTGGTGTGAGAGGTTGCCATGGTAACACACAGGCACCTCCCACTAGTCAACCAAAGACTTCATTAGCGATATATTTTTGGACATGGCTGATTAACATCCTTTTGTACGTTTTGTATGCAGATTATGGTAAAGCTTGAAGTATTTATACAGCACAGTAGGAGAGCAAGGTGTAATAAGCAAAATAAATAGCTAAGGAAGAGGTGCTAGGGAGTTGTAGAATGAGTTTATAGCTGTAATTTTTACCAGAGCGTTCCATTAATACATCCATTATATTCCGGATCAAAGACTTTTATCACTGGAATGAATCTTTGTCTCAAAATACGTTATATGGGACACTATTCACCAGCCTCATGTTATCAATGGTGAAGGATGCTCATGCACAATATAATTATTTAAGACTAACTTAGTGTCACGTGGAAGGCTTATATATTCCCGATTCATAATCTAAACATAGTCTACCCCGTAACCGTTCTCTTATATCCCGTTCTCCCTTATCTCGCTTGTGCACTAGATGGCGTGAAGGTAATGGCCTCGCAGTTTTAACCTTGACTCGTTACTCCGTAGCTTTTCTCCTCCGTGGAGTCGAGTACTTCATACTGATATTCATGCTTTCGTGTAGCTGTGGTGCTTCATTCAGAGTCGCGGTGAAATAAACCTGCATGAAATTAGTTAGTTAACCAGGAGCAATGGGACGTGAATAACCTTGCACGGCGGTAGACCAGAGTCCATACGTGAGGGAGTAAGTTGGAGAAATTAGTGACTGATGTTAGAGGACATCGACAGTGGATCCAGCCGTTGAACTAAAGCTTGATGTATCTAGTGGGAAGGTGGTAGTCGGATATTAACCATTTATGGAGGTATGTTCTATATTTACTACTTGTACAGCTTTATTTTGGACTTAAATTTGATAGTGATAGTTTTAAGAATAGGTGATAGGAGTGATTTGAGTGACACTGGTGGTTGAATATTTGTAAATCTGCATTTAATTCATGTGTACAGCTGAAATGTTTATGTATATATTAATCATTGTTACGACAGCCACATATAGAGGGAGGTGGTTTTTGTTTTGGGGGTTGTTCGTAGGAAAGTGCTGGGCTGTAGCAATAACGACGAGTGGGGTAGGTCATCCAGGGAGTGGGTACGGTTTGGTGGGAATTGGCTAGTAGTGATGAGAGGCGCGGTGCAGCATAGCCCCTTCCCTTGTCCCCTGTATTTCTCCATATCGTGGAGCAGTGGCTTTAAACTGCAAGATTAAGGACTGACAACGGGGTTAGTTAGATTTATAGGTACTTTTACATGAAGGTATTGACGAAAATAAAGGATTCGTGAGGGAAACTTTCGGTTCTATTGAAAAGTGACCTGTGTTCGTCACTTGCTTCAATTTTTGATTTTATTAGTTAGGTTATGTATTTACCGTCATGTTTTCCTTAGCTACCATCTGATAGCTTGTTCAGTTCCAGTTGTACTGCTGTTGGTCTGTTTGACAATGAACATTAGTGTGTGATTGTGCTTTAAGTAATGATCTTCAATTTCTGATCTCCCAACATTCTTTTTTTTCCCATATTCTCTCCTACACCCTGACCCTCTGACCCCCATAGCCACATTTTGTCCACCATATTGGGTCGGTGGCTGGCACAATGTTGACTCTTCACTACACTTAATTACTGCCTCCATTGTTTTGGTACCTGCAGTATTAGTCTGCCTTTTTCCCCATCAGTCAGCTCGGACTGAATAGGGTTTTGGTCAATTAAAGTTTTCATGGTTCGATCAAGTGTCGCTCTGGAAGGGTTAAAAAAGTCGTTTAACTCCTCTTGACGAGAAAAAATAGTTAACATATATTGGTTTAAACCCGCAGTGTCTAGCTGAGCAGACTACAACTGGAGCCAAGCAACCGCCCCTGCAGGGTAGTTTGTCTTGACTAAGTCATGACATTAAATTCCTAAACTTTCGTATTATTTGTGTAGAACTAAGTTAATTCTTACGTACCTCGTGAAACAAGTGGTTTCTTCATTTAGTATATATTTCGTCCACTGTTTGCAAAATTTAATTTTTATCATTGCTTCGTCTGGGATCGAATAGAAAGTTTTCCCCAGTTATTTTTTTTCATATTCAACTCGTAAGAGAAATGAGTATGGCTGAGAGGAATGAGTGGCTGAATGTCTGAAACATATTACAAATTACATTTTACCAAAGTGTATTAATAATGCTTTAAACTCCACATGTGCCTTGGTTGCTCAGTCGAGTTCAGAAGACTGGTGAGTGGACGATGTCACTGCCAAACCAACGTGACCTGGATGGGTGAGAGGTCTCGGTAAAAGCAGTAGCCGGCACACAGCACTCACGGACACACATCCCCACCTCATCTCTCTCTCGCCCCTCTCATACCGTCTACTTCAAGAATTCCAGACTATCTAGGTTAAATAACATCTCGGGAAGTGGCCTACCGCAGCCGCAGACAGCAGCAGTTTGTGGGAGCAGAGAAGGCTGAGGAAGGCGGCTGTAGTGCAGTGAAATTTTACTAACGTATTGCCACAAAACTTTGTGAAAACATTGTCATATGGATATGGAAAAAAAAGTGAATAAAGTATGGTGGGATATAAAGTGGAAGATATAAGAAATAGCTACGGACATAGGAAATAAAAGTAATCAAAGTTAACTGGAGAAAGTAAAGTATGGCCAGGAAACATTTGGAAGAAATTGAGACTATGGACTTTGAAATAATGGAATGTAAATGAAAATACCTGTCGAGTATACAAGTTGTCATTCACTGTACACTTTACACTGTCACTGTTAATGAAGTTTTACGTGTAGTGGGTGTGAATGTATTGTATTAACTTAGTAAACCAATACTGTTCTTTCACTTTCTTTAACCTATGCAGACTTACCACAACTGTTGTCACTTATAAAGGGGGGCCTGATTTGAGGAATATTGTATGTCTGGCGTGTAAAGTAATTCGTGTCAGACATGACTTTCCCATGCTGTGAAGTGATTCTCCTGCAGCAGACGACGCCCCGCCATGGCAAGGCGTGCGGAAGAGTATCGGTTTATTACATGGATAAATGCCACATTTAGAATGACACTTAACATGAGCACCATAGTCTGCTGCACATCTGTTATGTGGGTGTATGGTTACCACTCAGCGTTGCACAAAGGGTTACAGGGAACCATTAAGCTTGTTAAGCGATGTACTGTACTCACCTGAAGTAGAAAGAATGATAGACAGAAAGGATGAATGATACAGGAAGAGGAGGGTTGACAGAAAATATAATTAGGCAGCACTACAGGAGTGGATGTTGGTTGCCACACTATCAGCACATTAGAGTATAATAAAACTGGTGTCACTGTTAATATGTATAATTTCAACTCTATAACCTTTTCCCGGAGAGGGTATATAAGCTGTCGGTGCAGTTTGGGGTCCTAAACTTTTGAAATGCATAAAAACTTAAGAACATGGAGATTAAGTAATGGCGTTAATACTCCTAATTTTCAGAGGAAGGACGTTCTTTGAGACTAACCTATTACGGTGTTTCTATAAAGTGAAAAAATTGCCCTGTAGTAAGACGAGGCTTAGTCTAGGCAATGATGTTAACTCTTTCAAAAGCATGACATTTTCTAATTTACATGTCTCAAAATTATTTCTTAACTTCATCTTTGGCTTTTTTTTTTTTTTTTCAATTTTCTGTTGTAAAAGGCTTGCCGGCTTCTGGCCATTAGTTCCTTCTTCCCTGCCTGAAAAAAATAGAGGGGGTTAATGAAGGCTATATCTACGACTATATATAAGAACTACAGTCCGAAGAGTCTCTAAAGTCTTTTAGGGACAGCGTGAATAATTCGTCATAAGATTGAAAGGGGTAAGCATTATTGTTTTAATATTACAGGCGCCCTGGGTTTGTTAGGACGCTGATATACAGAGGGAATTTCGTAGCCAAAATATCGAGGAACCAATAGAGAATGATTCCAACAGAGCTTGATGCTTAGAGGAAAACAGGTCACGAATACCGGCGTGGGTGAGATGGGCAGCTGTCAAAAATAGCGACGTGAAAGGGGAGAGCAAGGAGGGGGGGAGGGAGGGGGGAAATGGAGAGCGATGGGAGAGATGGAGGGAGAGGGAGAGAAATGGAGGGATGGGAGATGGAGGAAAGGAGGGAGGGGGGTAAAGGACAAGCAGGGACTGAGGAGAGAATATTTTACATAACAATGGGCAATAGCAAGAGATGCCTTATAACTATTAAACTCTGCCACTCGCACAAACGTTAGGTGATACTGGATATTAGTCTTGGCCATATTTAGCTATATTATTTCTCCATCCCTAAGCAGCTTTTCTTCTTCAGACAACCTAAGAGCACAATGTAACATCTGGCGTATTTGTGAGGGAAGATGAGAGAGACTGGCTGTTGTGGTCTACACGTAGTCAGGAAAGCTACAACGTAGGACAGATTTAGCAGTTTATTTCATCCTTATGCAAGATTTTTCGTGCTAGTCAACCTCAGGGCACGAGTAACAACTGGCGTGTCTGTGTGAGGGAAGATGAGAGAGTTGACAGTTGTGGTTTACACGCGAAATCAAGCATGTGCTCCTGTCAGCTAGCGTCTGTGATTCTTGTTAACATTTACAGAGTCCATGTTACGGATCGCAGTCTTGATAACGCGTCCTTTTTAAAGTTTCATTGCTATCTAAAAAAAAAAAAAAAAAAAGACATTGTTTTGGAGGACTGTTGCTTAATACAGTTCCATTACTTGCTGTAAATTTGATCCTCCATTTTCTTCCAGTACACAGTACCAGCTGTATATAGAAATTACACCCCTGACTTAAAATGGTGCATACAAACACGTGTCAAAATGTTTTCATGCTTCTACGCCCCTTGTCAAATCATATTCTGGTGACGAGACATGCTAGAGTGTGTTAAGGTGCGTGTGCTTGCCTGTGCGTCTTGTAGAATCATGTAGCAATAGTGTGTCAAGGTGCGTGTGTTTGCCTCTACGTCTTGTAAAATCATATGCTAGTGACGGGACATGCAGGAGTGTGTTAGGGTGCGTGTGTTTGCCATTACGTCTGGTAAAAACATATGCTGGCGACGGCACATGCAAAAGTGTCTCGGCGTGCGTCTACCTGCTTCTCTTGTCTCCCTGTCTGCTTCACTGCCTGCCGAGCCTACCTCTTCCAACAACACGGAACACTGGAGGATATTAATATTCCAGTCAACGCAGGTGCATGTGCGTGCGTGCGTGTCATCATCATTATCATCGTCGTCGTCGTCGTCGTCGTTGTCTTCCTCCTCCTCCTCCTCCTCCTCCTCCGTGGCTGTGTCTCCCTGCAGGGCAACACTTTACAAAAGGTGGTGTTCGTGCTGGCTGACGATACATCCTGAAACCTTCCTTAAATACCTTGCCTAATGGGTCAAAGTATCCTCGTGTGTTACTAAGGCAAACTAAACGGATAATAATATAGCACTTAAAGCAACAATAAGGTGTGATACGCAAAATAATTGGCTTAAGAAGAAGTGTTGCGGTGTGCCATGCCAACGAGAGGGGCATAAATGGTGTGTCGTGTGGTCGTAAAGCTTAGTTAGTTACCGGGAACATCACCCACACTGTTAACGCCAAGCCTTTCTCCTCCCTGTCAGTGCCGCCGTCACCACCTTTTCCTCCCTCTTCTTGTCTTCATTACCTGTCAGCCTTCGTCCCCAGGTGCTGAGGAGGAGCCTACACGTGGTGGCACTGTGCACTCATAGTTTCCTGCACCTCACCATGAGAAGGGGCTTGGTCTGACTCTTGTGAGAAGCTGTCTACCGCACTGAGATTACGGATATCTTCACGTTGCATGTACTGTACTGTACCTGTACGACGGTCCCGTAGGAGCAGTTTCTGATTGTGGTTGACGGGTCTGCTCAGCTAGACTAACCGATGTTAAGCAACAACCTGCTCTGTCTACCCGTCCGTCTGACTGCCTGTCTCATCCTTTGAGTCTCCTGTCCATTGGCAATAGCCACCATGCATTTCAGATAGCAGAACCCTCAGGCACATTAGTCATGCAGACATATCACTCGTATCTTCCTCATCTTCTGTTGCCATCATGCACTTCGGTAAACAGACTCTCCATGCACACCCTCCCCACGGCGAGGTGCAGGGAAATATATGGAGGTTTGGCTCGCGGATGCATGTCGCAGCTGCTCCACCCAGGGTGTCCAACGCCACCACGCACAGGCTTCTCATCAGCGCCAGGCAAAACATATAGGAATATATAGTATGCAGGCAAGAAAGCAATCTAGTTGGCTGGCAGGCTGACAGGTAGGCAGGTGGTGTTAAAAATAATATACAGTAAAAAAAAGTGACAAAAGAGGCAAGGAATACACAGTAAAATCTGAAAAAAAAAAAAAAAAATGACAAAGAAGGCAAGAAATGTACAATGAAAAAAACTGACAGAGGAGGAAATATATGTATAATAGGATCAGCAAAATAAAAGGCAGACGAGAGAGGAAAGCCTAACATAAAGCTGAAGATGGGAGTAAAATCAAGAACCTAAGCAGGAAAACTTGGTGTTTGACAAAGTGAGGCTGACGGCGTTGACAATTCTTTATGACTTGTCTTTTACCTGCTCCTTTTTATTTTTCATATCTATTCATTCACTTTCATCTCTCCCTCATTCATTCCTTCATCTCTTATTCTTCTCTCATTAATTCATTCGTTTCCCTTTCTTCGTCAGCCATTTTTCACTTCCATATGTCCTGATGTGACTGGCTTCCTCCCACGTGCAGTGAGAAATCTTAGTAGTACTGGTAGCTGATACAGCCTCAAGTTCATCTGAAATGTGAACCCAGTAAACACCTGGCTAAAGTTACCCTTCTGCTACAGTCCACCATTACTCTTTTGGGGAATAGGGTGGCAACTGAGGGACGTTTGTGTGACCAGGCATCAGAGCCACGCGGTCTTATCGAAGCCACGAGGCCAAGACCCTCCTCTCCAGCACCTGTTATTGCTATGACAGGATTTACACAAAGAACAGCAAGCTTACCTGTATTTTTTAATGCAAGGCTGCAGATGAGAGAGAGATTCAGTCCTGTATTCTCGTCGTGTAAGGAGGCTCCCTAACACCTCTTCCTTAGCGATTTATCTTCCTAACCACTCATTAATATCCCCGGGTTTCCTCCTTATGTCTTTTCAATATCGACATAGATTGCATGAATAACACACAAGTATATAGTAACGGAGCAGAATTAGAAATAAATCGGTAAGGAGGAGGTGTTAGTAAGCTTCATAGCCTTACTAGGATACCGCCCTCAGCCTGCAGTCCACCAGGTTCGCGTTTTAGACGAACCTGGAACTTCAAATTGTACTTCTAATCCTCGTCTCCTTCTTGTTCTTTTAAAAAATCTTAATTTACGACAGAAATAAGATCGTAAGTTTTTTTTTCCAGCATCATCATCCCTGTTTCTACGACCTCCGACTCGCCTCCGTCTCTCTCTCATTACTCCACATTTTTTTTTTTTTTAATGCGAGGAAGATGGAACCAAAGGCCACGAGCCCGCAATATCTCTTCCTTCCAAGAGAAGAACAAAATACAAGAGAGAGTCAAATTCAAGATCCGATCATTTCGAGATGCCTGGACACACTGCGTTTAAAAGACTGGAGATCATAGGAAGCAGGAAATACAGACAGAGGGAGACAGTTCCAGACGTCATACTTCTTGTCCATGCTTTGAAATTTACTGCAGAAGTTAAAGATATTTTTTTCCTATGTCTTTACTCTTGAGTTTGTACTTAAGTTGGCGCTTGAGTTGGAATTTAATTTGGCACTTGAGTTGGGACCATGTTTTGCACCTGAGTTGGCACTTAAGTTTGCTCTTGAGTAGGGACTTTTGTACGTAGGTTGGCCCTTGAGTTGGGACTTAGTTTGGTGCTTGAGTTGGGACTTAGTTTGGTGCTTGAGTTAGGACTTAGTTTGGTGCTTGAGTTGGGACTTAGGCTGCCACTTGGGCTGGGACATACGTTGGCGTTTGAGCTGAGACTTAAGTTGGAGCTTGAGTTTGGTCTTAAGGTAGCGCTTGAGTTAGGACGTGAGTTCGTACTTGTGTTAGGACTTAAGTTGGTACTTGTGTTTGGACCCAAGTTGGTACCTGTGTTGGGACTTGATTTGGCACTTGAGTTTGAACTTTAGTTGCTACTTGAGTTGGGATTTAAACTGACACTTGTGTTGGGACTTAAGTTGGCAATTGTAAAGTTGGCACTTGTTTTGGGACTTAAGTTGGCACTTGAGTCGGAGCTTAACACTTGAGTTGGCATTTAAGTCACCACTTGAGTTGGCACTTCAATTGTCACTTTAATTGACAGTTAAGTTGGGCCATGTATTGGGATTTGAGTTGGGCCTTGAGTTGTGACTTGACACTTGAGTTGGCACTTGAATTGGCATTTGAGCTGACACTATTTGGCACTTGAGTTTGCACTTAAGTTGACATTCGAGTTGGCACTTTTGTTCACACTGAAGTTGGCACTTACATTGAATTTGGCACTTACGTTTTTATTTTCTCTTGTCATACTTCAGAACCACAGGTGTTTAGTGATAAAGTGGACGGGCGTTTGAACCGAGTGTGAGACACAAGTGTTGTTGGCGTCACTTCATAGGCTGTTGCTTGGATTTGCTGGATTTCCCTCCATTGTCCTCCTTACTGCGATCTTGCCTTGTTCCCGCTGCACCCTCCAAAGGTATGCTATTTGGCTTCTGCTAATTCTGTACTCGTTTTACTCTAATTTGGCCCAAATTTTCCATCCCTCCAACCTGAATGCTGAGTTGTAGCAATAGATTAATGCTAGAAAATGTAAGTCACAAAAAAGTGGTATGGACAGAGAGCCGTAGCGTTGTCCGTTTCTGCCAATGACCCATGTGAAGTAAGCTGCAAAAGGACGAAAATTTGGGCCATTTACAATGAAAAAATAATATACTGCGTGATACAATGATAATCTAGGACGTTGTGGAGAGTTGAGAAGTTTGTGGTTTGCAATAGAGGGACAGGAAGACAGAGACAGATAGAAGACAGACACACGCAGGGTAAGGAGACAGACAGAGGAGACGAAGCGTCGCGTTATTATGAGTGTAGTTGACTTCATAGAACATTGTATTATAGTTGTGCCCAAACTTTAATAGCACGTTGTCTTATGTATAACTAAAGTCGTTTGACGTGTAGTGAACTAACACACACACACACACACACACACACACACACACACACACACACACACACACACACACACACACACACACACACACACACACACACACACACACACACACACACACACACACACATGCAACTACATGAAACCGTTCATGCCTTACTCCACCGTGAACACAACACATCCACATACCCAACAACACCCCCCCCACACACACATACATAACCACACACAACCACATACTCGTATAACCACACACACACACACACACACACCTACCTCTATCAGCAAGGCCCATCATAGAATACTTGTGTTTGTGTGTGTGTGTGTGTGTGTGTGTGTGTGTGTGTGTGTGTGTGTTGTGAGGTGGGCAGGTTGCCGTGGTAACACAGATGCCCTGCACCAGCCAAGCTAACACCATACGTATTGCCCACTGAGTCTCACACTTTATATAAAACATCTCTGTACTCATATCTGATCCCAATATTGCAGTTTTTTTTTTTTTTCATCACAATACGGTAAAACATACTCGAACTTGATTTTTGAAAATGATCCATGAATATTAAAGTTTTCTGTGGCAAGAAATGAAGAAGGTGTTTGGTGGTGGGGTGGAGTGGGTGTCTAGCGGTGCATTGTGGTGAGACACATACACCCACAGGCACATAATTACACAAACTTACACACACACACACACACACACACACACACACACACACACACACACACACACACACACACACACACACACACACACACACACACACACACACACACACACACACACACACACACACACACACACACACACACACACACACACACACACGCTAAAACATAAGGTTATATCTTAAAACATTGGTCAGGGAAACAATTAGGTTATCCTATCTACAAGTCAGTATTTGTCATCTGGATTATTCTGGACAGTGGACAGTCACATTGGAATAATTAAGCACGGCAATGGGTACGGAAAAGGCACGGAAAAAAAAGTAATTTCGTACCGTACCGTACTTAAAGAAATGTCGTACCGTAATTTGGCACCGTTCTTACTGGTGAAAAAAATACCATACCGTACCGCACTTCCCTACAGTACCGTCCCGTACTTTTGGGGCGCCTACGTGTGTGTGTGTGTGTGTGTGTGTAATTCACCGGGTCGGTCAGGATCACTTGATGGTCGTGATCGTCAGCTTTTTACCCTCCCGGAAGGGAGCTGAGAGCTCATATAGTCCGATCTAAGGGTAAGGCTGTGACCTTCACACACGCACACACCCGTCCCCTTGCTCAAGGGGGACAGTAACCACCCACTTCGTCAGTGAAACTTTTCGCAACCTGAGAGAGGCGCGAACTCCCGTCCACCAGTGTGTGTGTGTGTGTGTGTGTGTGTGTGGAGGGGGGAGGGGAGAGGAAGAGGAGGAGGAATTATAGAGGAAAGAGTACATAAAGAGAAGAATTCAAGGAAGGTGGAAGGAAGAATGTGGAAAGGAGCAGAGAGGAGAAAGAAAAGATGAAGTTAAGGGGTATATGGAAAAGAGAATGGAACAGAGAGGGATACATGAGAGAGAGGGGAGAGAGAAAGAGAAACAACAGGAAAGGGAAGGAAAAGAAAGCAAAAGGGAAAAAAGAGGAGATGAAAGGGGGAAAGGAGGTAGGATACAGGAAAGAACACAGACGACATAAGAAAGAGGAAGTGTAAGGAGTTGTCGAAAAGAGAAGAAGAGGGAAAGAAATACCGAAATAGAAAACGCTAGTTACATGAATAACTGATATATTTTTCGTTCCTGGACTAGGCACATTTTACCCCTCTCCTATTCTGTCCTTCTTTAGCCTAAACCAACCCATCCTAACCTACTTTTCTCTGCCCTACACTACCCTACCCCAGCCTACCCTGCCCTAGTGTTCCCTACCTATCCTACCGCTGAGGTCTCCTGTAGGGATACTCGTTCTTCGGTTTTTCCAGGCTTAGGGAGGTGGAGGAGATTAAGGTGTTGGACATCCGTTCTGGGGGCGGAGAGACTTACAACATCCCTTTGTCTTGTTGTAAACTTTGGTCTACCCTTTCCCTGTCATGACACTTCTCCGGAGTCGATAATATTCCCCATGCAGTGCTGAGGTACCTGGATGATGAAGCAGTGTCCTTCCTCCTGAGTCTTATAAATAGAATTTGGAGAGATTCGTCCACTCCTGCTTCTTGGCGGGGGGCTGTTGTCCTACCGTTTCACAAGCCAGGTATTGCAGGTCACCATCTTGGTTTGCGTGGTAGGTTGCCTTTACTGATTATGGAATTTTTCCGTATTGGTGCCACCTTGTTTCCCTCATATCCTCAAGAGGAGGGAGTGCCTCAAACTAGTGTCCTTAGTGTCACCGTCTTTGCTAAAGTTCAGGAAGATTTTATTGGCTCTGTTCCGGAGGGAGTGTCTGCCTCGCCGTATCCTCGCTATCCACATCCGATTGGGTACAGGGTGAAGGCTGCCATGGGGGATGTGGATGTTCCAACCTTTCTTGTTTGTCCTGTGCGTGTACCAAGGATGGCTCCCTGGCTCCTCTCAGGGGTGCAACCGTGTGTTTACTTTCCTGAGAGAGGGGCCTTTCTTTCCTCACAGGCGGCTCTTTGCTATTTTTTTAGAACATGCTTCCTCTCACAGTGTCTCGATTCTCGTATGTACTGATGGATTGAAATCCCGTGAGGGGACAGGCTTGGGTGTTATATTTCCCGATTTCATTCGTGGTAGGAGTCTTCCCCCCATCGTATCTACTTTTATCGCAGAACTTACTGCTATTTTACTCGCAGTCAAATTGATATTTAGCTTCCCTCCTGTTTGTTATACAGTTTTTAGCGGCTCTGCCGATCTCCATTTTGTGTTTTCCCGTCCAATCCTCTTTTGTTGTCTACAGTGTTTTAGAATGGCTGTGCTTGCTAGAGACTGCTTTGTGGTTTTGTACCATTGTGGGCAATGAGCATGCTGACGCTCTGGCAAAGGCTGCTGCCTCTCGCCCGTCCTCACCTCTCCCCTGCCTCGCTCAGTGATATTCATCTAACCACTCACTGTTTGCTCCCACTGGCAGAGTAGGTGGGATGCGGTGGGGGCCAACAAAATGTGTGATATTTGTGGGTAAACGGGCCCCTTCATTTGCCGAGGTCTGAATGCAGGTGGGAGACGGCTTTATGCTGGCTCCGAATGGGCCATTCCTGGTTCTCTCATTGATTTTTAATGGAGGACTCTCCCCCTACTTTCTGTGTGGAATGCTTCGTCCCCCTGACTCTTCGGCTTTTGCTGATGGTGTCCACTGTTGGGGAATTGCGCCATCGTTACCTCTCTGAGCACCGGGCAGGAGAGGGATTGAAGTCTTCTGTTGGTACTTGGAGAGGATGCTTGTTATGGTGGAGGGAGAAATCTTTGCTTGGTGTAGGCAGCTGCACTACCGTGTAAAATTTAGTATACAGTGGTTTTAGTGTTCTTAGTGTTTTAGTGTTTTTCTTGTTTTAATTATGATTTGTATTTTGTGTGTGTGTGTGTGTGTGTGTGTGTGTGTGTGTGTGTGTGTGTGTGTGTGTGTGTGTGTGTGTGTGTTTCATCTTTTCGAGTGCTTTTATTCTCGTTGTCGTCCGGCGGCATATGACCCTGGTTGTTGTATCACCAGATTTTATTGTATATACTTATTCAGTTCAATTTACCCTACCCTACTCTTCTCAACCCTACACTAACCTACCTCAGCCTACCCTACCCTACCCTGCCATTGCCGACCCAACTCTACCCTACTTTAACCTACCCTCCCCTGTACAGCCCTTTCACCACTACATTACTTTTCCTGTTTTCTTCTCTCTACCTTCGGATGATTTTCTTCACCTCTACAGTAGAGAGAAATTTCGAACTGGAAGGGTTAAATACTGCCATCATCAACCCCATCTCTATCAGGGGATCTCCTAAGCTGAATAAAATCATGCGGTCAGCTAGGACAATGTAAATAAGTTGTTCTCGGCTTGAAAGATTAAATGATTCTGTCCCGTCATCCTAAGAGGGTTTTCTGAAGCTGTAGGATATCGTCAGAAGCTAGCAAAGAGTAAAAGTGACATCCGCAAACCGAGAGCTCTGCGTCCAGCGCTCCGCGGTTCAAGTCCCAGAGGTGGACAGATGTTTTGACGTGTAGACGTTACCAGGGCGTAGCTTGGTGGCCTACCCTTAAATATGCTGGACTTATGGTGGTCTAGCCTCGTGCCCCTGCGCTCCACCACATAAAAAAAAAATAAAAAGGAAAGCCAAGGGTCATGAATGAACTAAAGGACTGAACTATGCGGGGAAGAACAAAAATCGTAGAGAAGATCGCCCCAAATTTGATGAGACAGTGTAGTATAACTGAGTGAAATAGGCGTTGGATATGACGGAACTATTATGATTTGTAATTATAATATGGAGTCCTAACACCCTGTCCAAACCGACCCAATCCAACCTCACCCTGCAAAAACAGACCCAATCCTACCCCACCCTGCCAAAACCGACCCAATCCTACCCCACCCTGCCAAAACCGACCCAATCCTACCCCACCCTGCCAAAACCGACCCAGTCAAACCCCACTCTGCCAAAACCGACCAAATCCTAACCCACGCTGCCAAAACCAACCAAAACCTATTCTATACTCTGTCATAACCGACACAATCCTACCTCACCCTGCCAAAACTGACCCAGTCCTACTCCACCCTGCCAACACCGACCCAACCCTACCCCACCCTGCCAAAACCGATCCAACCCTACCCCACCATGCCAAAACCGACCCAACCTTACCCCACCCTGCCCAAAAAAACTCAATCCTACCCCACCCGGCCAAAACCGACCCAACGCTACCCCACCCTGCCAAAACCGAACCATTCCTACCACACCCCGCCAAAACCGACCCAGTCCTACCCCACCCTGCCAAAACAGACCCAATCCTACGCCGCCCTGCCAAAACTAACCCAACCTTACCCCACCCGGCCATAACCGACCCAACGCTACCCCACCCTGCCACAACCGTTCCATCCCTACCCTACCTTAACCAAACCAGTCTTATCTAACTCATTGTCCACATTAATACTTTTTTCCATTTTCATCTTTCTTCCTCCAGACGATTTTCTTCAACTCTGGAGATAAATTTCGTACTGGAGGGGTTAGATACAGTCACCATCAACCCCTTCACTACGAGGGGATCTCCTAAGCTGAATAAAATCGTCCGGTTACCTAGAACAAAGTAACTAAGTCATTCTCTGTCTGAAGGGGTTATTGTGTCTGTCCCATCATCCCGAGAGGGTTTCTTTAAGCTCCAGGAAATCGTCTAAAGGTAGGAAAGTGTAAACATGACGTCAGCACTTGTTCTAGGCGCCACAGATCGAGTCGCAAAGGTGAACAAAGGTTTTTATATCATATAGACGTTTTATATTTTATATTTTGCAACTTTCAGAGGCATTTACTCAGCTTTAGGAGTCTTATGGATAGGCTCAGTCAAACGTATCGAACCTCCCATGTTAGAAAAAATAGCTTACAGAAATGCGTCCTCGTACTGAAGGGGCGGAATGGACAGATCGAGTGACTAAGATATTGAATTATGTATATGACTGGTTTCGTTGTTATTTCTATTATTATTATTATTATTATTATTATTATTTCAGGCAAATGTCCCAGGCTTCTAGACTGGCTGACTAGCGAATATTATTAAGTCTCCCGTGGCTCCGTGCTCCTTCCACTCAAGAGCCTGCACTTCACGCATTCCACGCACAAGATGGCGCCACCGCTGCATTCCTGCGAAGACGAGAGGTCAAGAGGACGACACTTGCTTTTTGTTTGTTTGTTTACTGTAATTGCTTAAAGTTGTGATCCCTCCAACTTGAATGCTCAGTTGTAACTATAGATAACTAGAATACGATGCTAGTCACGAAGAAGGGCTATGAAAAGATACAGAGCTCGTAGTATTGGCTGGATGAATCACTCTTGCGTGATAATCAAAGACGGTGAATAAAACCCTCACTTGTAGACGAAGAATATAATTACCAAACAGTTTCGGTGGACACTGCCACCATCTTCAGTGGTCAAGATAGTGAGAGGGAGTGACATAATGACTATACAAGGGTTCCTTTTTATGCGTGTGTGTGAAAGGGTGGGGTAAAGGTGAGGTGGGGTGGGGTAGATTGTAAGCGGGGATTAACCCAAGGGGGATTTTGGGGGGGACATTACCGGACAGGTCAGGTGTAATTCCTATCTGACCTTACCTGTGTCGTAGCAGGAAGAGACATGTCCCTTCCGGCTACGACACAGGTAAGGTCAGATAGGAATTACACATGACCTGTCCGGTAATGTTCCCCCCAAAATCCCCCTTGGGTTAATCCCCGCTTACAATCTACCCCACCCCACCTCACCTTTACTCCACCCTTCCACACACACACAGGCATAAAAAGGAACCCTTGTATGGTCAGTACGTCACTCCCTCTCACTATCTTGACCACTGAAGATGGTGGCAGTGTCCACCGAAACTGTTTGGTAATTATAGTCTTCGTCTACAAGTGTTGGTTTTATTCACCGGCTCGTAGTATTTTTTTCTTTTAACTAAGATACATGAAATAAGCTGCAAAAATACGAAAATACGAGCTTACTTATTGTAAATGATTTATAGTACGTTCAGGATGGAGGGAAGGCATTTTGTATTTTGTTTGTGATGTTATAGTGTCTCTCAGGATCCTAGGATCCTCTCTCGGCTGAACCAAATTGTCTGGCGTCAGCTGGAACATGATGCTAGAGTTATGTCGGTCGTGAGGGGGTTAATGGTGACGGTATTGACACTGTCAGGCTCCTATGACTCACTCAGTCGAATAAAATCGTCTGAGTCAGCTGAAATGGGGTACTAGAGTTGTCCCAAGCACCAGAGGGTTAAGAATCTTAACCCTCTGGTGCTTGGGACAACTCTAGTATTCCATTCCAGCTGACAGACGATTTTGTTCGGCTGAGTGAGTCATAGGAGCCTGACAGTTACTACACTGTCACCATTAACCCCCACATGACCGGCATAACTCTGGTATATCATGTTCCAGCTGACGCCAGACAATTTGGTTCAGCCGAGTGGGTCCGGGGCCTGGGGGGCACTAAATGAAAATATCCAAAAAATATTAAAGGCGGGGCTATATCAATTTTGCCACAGGAGGTATACCAAAATTGGACTTTTTAATAAAACCCCCTCCTCTCTCACTCCCTGTGTTTTGTATATACCCCCTTCTCTGTCTGCCTGTGGTGTGTCTTTCCCACCCTCTCTCTGTGTGTGTGTGTGTGGTGTGTCTACTGTGTGAAGGTGGCTGTGTACGTGTCTTGTGTGTCTTGATGTGTGTATGTAGTAGTGTGTGTGTGCGTCTTGATGTGTGTATGTATGTAGTAGTATAAGTGTGCGTCTTGATGTATGTATGTAGTAGTGTGTGTAAGTGCCTTGTGGTTTTAAGGAAAGCCTGCTACGCAAACTTCCCTCAGCCACATTTTAAAGAAACCTCTATCACACCGGGACTTGAACCCGGGTCCTCCTGATCAGCAGGCCAGCACCATACTGACCATGCTACCACGCCCCCTTTATAATATCGGCTAAAACTTCTACTGTATTTTATTTCTTTACATGTTACAAAACATGGGAAATTGAACAACATGCATAGACTAAACTAAATTGTCATGTACCTATTAATGTCGCTTTAGGAGGAGATATCTCGAAATTTCCTGAGCTACTTGGAATACCTAAGCCTGCAGTTTAATGCTAATCATGAACAAGTGCTATGGAAAGAATATAGAGCAGTTGCTACTTATATAAAGGGAGAAAGTAAAAACTGCAACTTAGACTGCTATCCAACGGCAGGACTTAAACGATTAACCATATATTACATAAACTTAACACACTGAGTGACACAGAAACTAAACATATGATACAAATTCTTTAATGAAACTTATAATGAGAGTACAAATGACAAAATATACACTGCACAGGAAGACAGTACAGTACTCAGTGGTTCATACCTTCTGTGAGAACTGAGAATGAAAGCCTATCTGTTGTACCGATTTATAAACGGAAGAGATGAATCGCTAAATTTGATCCACAGTAAAAAATAATAATAATAATGAATACATAAAACAATAAAGACAAACCATATATACTACATGTCCACCCTAAACTGACAAAAACCTGGCATCTCTCCACCTTGAATGCTGAGCTGTTTCTAGAGATAAAGACTAGATTATCATGCAAATCACAATGAAGATCTATGGGGAGGATGCAAAACCATAATACTGTCTTATTCTGCCACTTAGATACAGGAACTAAGCAGCAGAAGGACTAAAATTTGTCAAGGTGAGCCAACTACAATGACACAGATGAAGTCTGAGATTATATAATGTGTAATCATGAACTGATTGCATCATTCAGTAAAGATTACAAAAGGAAAAGCTATCAAATCTGAAAGTGGAAGTACTATACAAGATATGATTAACCTTGTACATCCATATTCTGAGATATGCTTCCTATATCATAGCCTACACACAAATTCATCCCCCTCAACAGTAATGGTATATTCCTGCTGTCTCCTGACTTCCAATCAACTTATGAAACCTCTCTCCTAATTACAGTACAGTAATATGTTAATGAAGGCTGCTAGCAATTACCTTCAGTATGATAATTCTTATTTAAAGGTAGCAGCAATGGTTAATGAAGGATGTAAGGTATGCAGTCCTTCCAGTTCAATATACTATATCTCCAATCAGGCTTTATCCAGTGTCTCTCCTACACATGTTAATACCTTCAGTCTTCACTAGTTTAACTCACAGAGCAGGGATTTTTTTTTTTAATGCCATCTCATGATTATATTTAGCTTTGTATAGACTTCTGGAAGTGTAGGGGTTAGGCACAGCCTCACTGAACTCCTGCAATAGCAGAGACTTTGCATAAGTTGAATAAAATAGCCTTCTGGCACTAAGAATAAACTGAAAAGGGCATCACCGGGATTGCAAGAGTTAAAGGGACTCGCGGAGTTTATATCCCCGATGTAAACAAACTACCCATTACAGTTTTTACACACATCCCCTCATTTTTTCCAGCCAATTAACCTACTATGCCTGCCCATGTACAGGATCACATTCGACCTTAAAACCTAAACAGATGGTGTGAATATCAGGGGATTTAAGTAGCACTGCTTACTCGAGTTTAAAGGGACATCTTGGTCACCTGGAGATACACACCGCCGTATATCATCCTTATAGCTAATAATTACAACTTACATCAGCCGACTACACCTCTCGATAATGACAGCAAACACTGATAAACACATAGGCGTAAGAATTACCATAATAAGAAGTAGACTAACACCGTAAAGAATAAAATCTTCACTCATCTCCAGCATCTCTCAACGTTGCTCCCATAATGCACCAGTGACGTCACACTTCAGATTAAACATTTACTTATTAAATTTTAAGAAGAAAATTTCGTGAATATATTATCTGTCTTTTAAACATTAATTTTCGTGCAAACTGAATAGAGAGGTAAGTAAAGTGTTTCTTGTTAAATTAAAGATAACCCCATGAATCAGTGGCATCATCATCTCTCTCTCTGAAATTCCATACAGAGTACCAGAGTAGGATCACTATTTACTGTCCTGCCGATATATCTCTACAGTTTTACAAGGGGATTAAAAAATAAACGGCCTGGTGGTGGTGGCAGGGGATAAAATTTTGCGATACCAGTCTCTAATCTGCTGCCATTCCCTACAGAACCTGAGCATAATAGACGAGAAATTAGCCCAGGTTGATGCAGCAATTCTTAACTCAAAATTGCCCCAAGAACAACTTTCTGAAGTTTGTCAAACATTTCATGCAACACCCTGTATGGGAAATTTGGATAAAATATTGGTGATATAATTCCCTAACTATGTGCCATTCCCAACAGAATCTGAGCAGTCTAATGAGTCCACGCTTTGAAGGTTGGGTTGAAACAGGGATGTGTCATGTCTCCATGGTTGTTCAATCTGTACATGGATGGGGTAATAAAAGAGGTACAAGGTAGGGTAGTGGATGTTGGAGTGGCCCTGGTGAGAGAGGGTAGTGTTTGGAAACTCCCTGTACTGTTGTTTGCAAATGATACTGTGTTGTTGAGTGAAGACGAAGGAGAGCTGCAAGGCTTGATGGATGAGTTTGGGAGAGTGTGTAAGAAACGGAATCTAAAGGTGAATGTAGGGAAGAGTAAAGTGATGGTCTTTGAGAGAGGTGAAGTCAGTGAATGTACAGCGAGGTTGGATGGTGAGGAACTGGAAAATGTGAGTACGTTTAAGTACTTGGGTAGTGTGATGAGTAAGGCTGGAGGTTTGGAGGGTGAAGTGCTTGAAAGGGTACAGCAGGGAAGAAAGGTTGCTGTTCTTTGAAAGCACTGATAAGAAACAGGGAAGTGAGCATGGAAGTGAAAAAGTTACTACATGACAGTATTGTGATACCAACTCTAACGTATGCAAGTGAAGCTTGGACGTTGTTGGAAGGACACAAGTCAAGAGTGAGAGCAGTGGAAATGAGTTATTTAAGAGGAGCCTGTGGAGACACATGGAGAGACAGGCTGACGAATGAGGATATAAAGGAGCGTTGTGGTGTGGATGTGGATGTGATAGGAAGCGTTAGGAGAACACATTGAGATGGTTTGGCCATGTGGAGAGGATGGAGGGTGAAAGACTGACGAAGAGATTGTATGTGAGTGAGGTGGAGGGGGGAAGAGGGAGGGGGAGGCCGAGGATGAGATGGAGGGATGGGGTGGAGAGGTATATGAGAGAGGGGGGTGTGAGTTGGGAGCAGGGCAGTGAAATGGCGGGAGACAGGGCAATTTGGAGGCGATTTGTTTGTGGCCACCCCAAACGGGATTGAGGCGTCTGGCAATAGATAGAGATAGATAGAAGATTAAATAAGTAAAGCTAACGCTGATTTGAACTAATACACATCTGGTCCACAGGTCGTGCTGGAGTCTGCTGCCTTGACGCTGCTTCCTTGCCACACTGGTCATAACCTGCTGAAGTTTGGTCTGCCCTGCCGTGAGAAGCCTGACGGTGGTGTGGTGTCTTCCCCTACTCTCAGATGCCTGGTGGTGTGGTGGTGGTGGTGGTGGTGGTAGTGGTGGTGGTGGTGGCGGTGGCGGCGGCGCGGCGGCTGGGTGTCGTGTCTTCCCCAGCCGTGAGATTACTTGCTGCTGCTGTTGGTGATCTGCCCTGACCTGTCAAGAGAAGCCTGGTGGTGATGGTGTGATCTGCCTTGCAAGTCCAGGATGTTCTGTGGACAAATGCTACTTTTGAATGCATATTTTATATTGCTGTCTCTGTTAATGTATTCTATACTGAAGTATTAATAATGAAAACTTAAATTTTCTGTCTTGTTTCATTACCTTTTAAACTGTGGCTTTGACTTAATATAGGTGATAAGTATATTGCGCTCTGCAGTCTTGTGTGTTGTGGGGATGGCTTTTGTGATGAGCTAAGACATTCTGATCGCTTCACCAAATTACTACTCAGCCGTGTGATCAGTGGACATAAAAAATTATACAATACAATGATACACAGCTAAGCATAAAAAAGATTATGGGAATTCTCCACCATGCAATCAATGGACCTAAATTAAAGCCTATATTATAAAGCTAAGCCTGAAGAGGGTTGTGGGAAGTAGATAATGATGCAGGGTAGACACTGGTAATGTTCACTGAGCAATGCCCGCAACACACAAGAACTGGGTGGCGTAATATATGGACCACCTTGTATAATGAGAGGCCGTAAGTGTGTGCTGACCCACAAACGTGCCATAAATGCCCCGTCATAACTATTACTGTGTCTTGTAGGAAGCACAAAGAAAACAGGCCACAGAATACCTCCTTGTCTCTCGTTCCTCCTACACAAACATACACGCCTTTCACTTTAACTTGGCACAGAGTTTTATTTAAAGCATACCAGAATGTCAGGCAGATCAGTAGCAGAAGGAGACAATACTACAGCCCTACATTCTTTCCACAGCACTCATTCGTGACTAACATCATATTCTAGTGATAACTATCGCTACTACTCAGCAAACTGTATGGAAACTATAAGCTATCTGTCTATCCATCTATCTATAGCGAGACGACTTAATCCCGTAAGAGGTGGCCACAAACAAGTCGCCTCTATGCCACCCTGTCCCCCGTCATTATGCATCACTCCCCCTAATTCACACCCTCTCTCATATACATCCCAACTCCATCCTCCACTTATAAGTAATACATTAAAACAACCGTGAATTACTGCCGCACAAGCTGAGCCGTAATCATATCCAACACAAACACGAAGGAGCTTTAAAGAACAGAAAACAATACCTTGATAGCAGAAGACACTAAGACCACAAGTACTGACAGCCTACACCAAGAAACATAACTAATTTAAGTCAGAGACCAAGTGAATATGAGAGGCACACAGTTCATCACTTCAGCTCAAAATCCGTCCCACCTTTGTAACCTTATGTTGCATCATCCTCTCCACAAAGAAACAAAATCGAACAACCGCCCAACACTACACAGATTATCTTTGCAACATGTCCCCTCCTCCACCCGACTCCACACTTCCCAGACATATACATAAACTCACAAACACCCCAGCCAGCCAAAACTTTCTCTGCCAAACACATGCATAAACACACAGACACCCCAACCAGCCAAAACTTTCTATACCAAACACATACATAAACACACAGACACCCCGGCCAGCCAAAACTTTCTATACCAAACACATACATAAACACACAGACACCCTAGCCAGCCAAAGCTTTCTGCCAAACAGCATCTTTCATGTGCCACCACCAGGCATACACCCTTCAGACACTACCGAACCCAGAGACACGAGTACACCAACCTTCCCTGCTACAGTACTAACAAAATATAAAACACATACAATCGCCTGTGCTCATACTGCACACCCACTCACTTCCTGCACCACACCACCACAACACATACAGTCCTTCAACATAGCACTGGGTTCACATCCAGAGGAGCCTAAGGTGTAACAAGAACAACAACAACAACTCAGGCCAAGTAAGAGTGAAACGAGTATAGTTACGAAAGGAAAATTATTTCGAGTTATTCTGTAAGCGCTTCGGGTACACCAAGTTACAAGGCCGCAGGGAACGGACTGCATACCGAGGGTTATAATACTGTGGCGGCTTAGGGGGCTTTATACCACCTTTACTTCAGTGATTTATTGTTCAACCGAGCGAGCGTAGAAAGCAAGCAAGCGAGAACACTATATGACATGGTATAATAGGGTGGCAGAGAACAGCGCCAAGACTGCGTTGTCTAGGAAACTATTAAAGCCACAACGGATCTATGGACATCATTAGAAACCTAGTAAAAAAAATAATAGGAGTTACTTGAGGGACTTTTCTCAAAATTTGCCGCGCCAGTTCTGATAAAAGGAAAATAAACGTACCAAACTGAGCACCAGAACCGAGTTATTTTAGTTTTTAAAACTACTGCTGATCTGTTCAGACAGCTGGAAAGCTTATGAAGAAGCAATTGATACTTAAGTTAAATAGACGCATGGTCAGTGTAGCGGGGTTTCGCCACTCCGCCCCCCCCCCCGTAGGCCGTATGGCGTGAGTGGAAATACGTATATAAATGAAGCCAAGGCATAAATATATATTGTGTGAAAGATACTGTGGATGGCTTGGTGAAATTATGGAGCCAGCAAGCGTTACGTACGGCATGAAACAGAGTGTTGTGAAGGGGCAAACCTGAAGGCGGGAGGGGAGAATTACCGGTGTTTTAGGGCTGGAATTATTGTGATTCTGATAGTGTAAATGCGTATGGAATTGTATGAAATATACGTCAAACAAGCTGCGAGTTTCCGTGAACGAGTGTGGTGTGTGCTAAAAATAGCGTTGCCTCATACTCTCAGGGAGAAGCTGACTCACACACACACTACATAACTCCTCATCTTCAAATCCCTGGTCTAACTGGACAACACCCCTGGAGGAAGTGAGTTCTGCAAATTTTGTTGATATATATATATAATAATCTATTACCATTACCTCTCCAACTTTCAGACAAATAACCATTTTCTCCTACAGATTACACATATGAAAGTAAATCTCCACAGCAGTAACTATAGAAGAGTTATGTTTATGTGTAGTAGGTTATAACAATAGGAAAACATCCATGGAAGATGTAACAGTCTGTACAGATAGGGGAAAAAAAGTTGGTAGCATAGTCTTCAGGCAGGTGTGCAAGGAAAAAACTGCGTGTGTAAAAGTTGGTAGCGATCGGAAGAGTAACCTCACTTTGTCGGCCAATTACTCGAAAACTATTAGACTTATCGATTTCCTGTTACAACCATCATCAATACCACTAAATTCTACGTAAGATCAATACCAGAATGTAAGCCTTTGGTAGCGTTTTGGGGGGTAAAAGGCGAGAGAAATGTTTTTGTTCCTAGCGGTTGTTGTGTGACAAGCGCTCGGAGTAATAACATCATTTTGTCGGCCAGTTACTCGAAAACTATTAGACTTATCGATTTTCTGTTACAACCATCATCAATATCACTAAATTCTACGTATAATCAATACCAGAATGTAAGCCTTTGGTAGCGTTTTGGGGGGTAAAAGGCGAGTTTTTTTTTTTTTCCCTCGCGTTTGTTATCAGTGACAAGCGCTCGGAGTACTAACCTCACTTTGTCGGCCAATTACTCGAAAACTATTAGACTTATCGATTTTCTGTAACAACCATGATCTATACCACTAAATTCTACGTATGATCAATACCAAAATGTAAGCATTATGTTACGTTTTGTGCGAGAAAAGGCGGTGGAAATGAATGTCTCTTCGCGGCTGTTACCATTGATTAACGCTCGTAGTAATACTCTCACTTTGTCGGCCAATTACTCGAAAACTATTGGACGTATCGATTTCACGTTTGAACCATGATAAAGAGCAGTAAATTCTACGCATGTACAATACATAACTATGTAATATTTATGATAAGAATTCGTTGTTACGTAGGCGGGAACATTGCGTACGCCGTGCGCGCATCACGAAAGTCAATCACGGACGGAGTGCCTAGTACTTTCTTTCGATTGACTCGATAACTATGAGGCGTATGGGGTTCTTCTTTGAGATGGGGAAAGCTGGTGAATTTGGGCATATTACTATGTAATAAAAACATAAGGTGTCTGGGAAAATTTAGCTATCAGAGGTCAGTGAATTTTTTCTGAAAATGGCTTTCAGTTTTTGGCCATTTTCTCGAAAAGTATACATCATATCTCAACCGGATTTGTTTCGTTAGAAAGCTGATGAAATTCTCTATAAAAACTTATTAGATCAATTTCCTGTATGATGGAAAACATTCAAACGGCGATGTTGGGAAGTGAAAACGGTTTACTCGACCATGCTTCCAGGGCTAATAACTTTTTTTGCTGGTGTTTTCCTGTGTTTTGGTCCTGTTTATCAGATAGAACAAACATCGATGCCTACCTTGAGAAAGGTTTCATGGGAATACATGGATTTTTGGGTGGCGAAAATAAGGCAAGAAGGTGTTTCATTCGCTCAAATTTGCCGCGCGCGCGCTCCCCGGCCGGGCAGCTTGGTCGTATAAAATCGTGAGCCAGAAAACTTACTGAAACTTACCGTGTGCGAGAGGGTTAACATCAAGCGAGATGGATGGATGGATGGACGGATGGGTGGATGTGGAATCGTGGATGCTTGGACCGATGGTAGAGTTCCTGCTGTTTCGTCCTTCCACCTGCCGACAAAAATCATCAATATCATCATCATC
>NW_027643819.1:80000-85000 GCF_032717465.1 Coenobita brevimanus | reverse complement strand
TGAACCTATTCATTTAGGTGATATTGATGAAACATTATTTCTGACTAGGCTAGAGTTGAGCGATATTCCTGACGTATTTGATAATATCGATGATGCTTCCAGTAATGTGACAGATTGTACCAGTGTGCGAGGTTCAGTAGACGTGAGCCACAGGTGGCACAGCTACAGGGTGGTAACGCTACCTTAGGAAGATGGGAAAGACTTGTTCAGGGTAAAGATGATTTGCAGTTATGGAAAGCTATAAACTGGAAGGGGGAATACGATCCTGCGTGTAAGTCAGATATTTGTCCATCCGACGTTGAGTTCAAGGAATATTTTGAGAATACTTTTAATCCCCCTGACGGTTTGCGGCTCGCTGACTGTGACTTTACTACTGATGTGTCCATACCGATATTGGATGAACCAATTTCCCCTTTAGAAGTCCAACATCAGGCAAAATTGTTAAAATCAGATAAGGCTTCGGGACCTGATGGTTTATCTCCAGGCATTCTAAAGATCCTGCCTGGTCAGTGGTATGTTCTGCTAGCAACAATGTTTAACACTATCTTTTATTCAGGAGCCTACCCTCTGGTTTGGTCAAGAGCCATATTAGTACCAATCTTTAAGAGAGGTGATAGGAGAAATGTTAAGAATTATAGAGGCATAAATATAATTAACAGTATCGCTAAATTATATGACATGGTCCTGTGTTCAAGACTGAAGCAGTGGTTCAAGCCATACAAGGAGCAGGCCGGAGCCCAGGAGAGGACAGGATGCCTGGAAAATATAATTTCATTAAGACTGTTGTGTGATATGGCCAGGAGAAAGAAGTTAACTCTGTTCGTAACATTCATTGATTTCTCTCAAGCTTATGACAGGGTACCAAGACATACGTTATTCAGAGTGTTACGCCGTTTAGGATGTGGATCAGTGATGCTGTGTGCCTTGGTGGCCATGTGTAGTGTGACAGAGAGCTGGATCGGTACCGCCTTAGTCTTAATAACTCTTGGTGTTAGACAGGGATCACCCACTTCATGTCTCTTATTTATTGTCTTGGTAGATGATCTTATACGGTTAATCAAGGAGGGTTGTGAGGATGATGGCTTTTTACAGTGGCTGCATATCCTGGTCCTTATGGATGATACTGTGCTTCTATCCACCAATAGGCGAAATATGACATTAAAATTAACTTTACTTCAAGATTATTGTAACGAGTACGGAATGAAAATTAACCAGTCTAAAACTAAGTTTTTTGTGATTCATGGTAGTGATGCGGATTGAGAACCTTTGGTCGTGAACGAGTTAGTGGTGGAACGCTGTGATGTGTATGTGTATCTGGGGTCACCGTTTACCAGTGATGGTTCCACCTCATCAGCCATTAAAGCTCATGCTAATGCTAAGATGCCACATGTGCTTAAATGTGTGTCATTTATTAGTAAGAATAATGATGTTCCATTCTTTGTGAAGAGAAGAGTATTCGAGGCAGCTCTGATGTCATCACTTATATATGGATGTGAATCATGGATAGGGGAGATCTTAAGCCAATGATTAAATTATATAATTGGTGTTTAAAGAAATTGCTAGGGGTAAGAAAATCTACATGTAATGATGTATGTTATGTTGAATCAGGATATCTGCCTTTACACGATTTAATTACTCATAAACAACATAAATTCTTTCGTGCTAAGTGGCAAGACAGATCCCAGAATGAAGATGATCTTTAATACATGTAATTAAGATTGTTATTAACACAACCATTGCTACCAGTAGGTTGATTAGAGAGTTTATAACGACAAATGTGACGGATCAGAGTGTGGCAATGGAGAATGTGAAAAATAGTATCGCAAACAGTGCTTCTTCCAAGCGTATAACTTATAAAGATATAAATCCAAACTTTTCTCTCCATTATGTTTATAAAGAGAGACATGCAATCAATGAAACACACAGGTTATCATTTACACAGTTTCGTGTGAGCGGACATTACCTAGCCTGTGAGACAGGAAGGTGGAACAGGCGGGGGAGGGGCCGCTTGCCGCTGGATGAGAGGTTGTGTGCGTGTGGAGAAGTGCAAACGGAGAGACATGTAGTGCAGGATTGTCCAATGACTCAAGGCATTAGAGACTGCCACCAGTTTTCAAGAATGGAACATTTGTTTTCTGATAACTTTGAACCTGAAATGACATGTAAAATAATCCATAAAATTTTGTCTGTCTATACTTAAAACGGAGAGTTGCTAGTATCTGAAAATTTACGATAATTGATCGGCGAGAAGTTGAAGTTAATATATACTGGATTGCATTTAACTGGATATGTTTAGTAATATGTATAAATACAATCCTTATGTAGTCACTGTGTGTGTGAAGGGGTGCAGCAAGATACGTAGAGAAGGATTGTCCTTTGACTTAGATATTAAAGACCGCTATCGATGTTTAGAAACAAACCATTTGTTTCTTGTAAGAACTTTGAACCCGATACGACACATTGTAAGAACTTTGAACCCGATACGACACATTGTAAGAACTTTGAACCCGATACGACACATTGTAAGAACTTTGAACCCGATACGACACATTGTAAGAACTTTGAACCCGATACGACACATTGTAAGAACTTTGAACCCGATACGACACATTGTAAGAACTTTGAACCCGATACGACACATTGTTAGAACTTTGAACCCGATACGACACATTGTTAGAACTTTGAACCCGATACGACACATTGTTAGAACTTTGAACCCGATACGACACATTAGACAAATGATAATATTTTGTCTGTGTATGTGAAGAGTTGCCAGTGTATGGGAATTTAGGATAATTAATTGGAGTGTAGTTGAAGTTAAGATATATTGGACTACAGTTAGTAGGATGTATAATTAACTTTGTATACATGTTGTCTTTATATAATTAGTGTAAGTTGTATTTTAATGCTGTGGTCAATAAATTATCTATCTATCTATCTATGTGTGTGTGTGGTGCGAGGTGCCTGTGTGTTACCATGGCAACCTCCCGACACCATCACAGTTACATATACACATTTCCCCACCAGCAAGTTCCATTAGAGAGTACTGTGTGTGTGTGTGTGTGTGTGTGTGTGTGTGTGTGTGTGTATGTGTGTGTATGTGTATGTGTGTGTGTGTGTGTGTGTGTGTGTGTGTGTGTGTGTGTGTGTGTGTGTGCGCTTCAGAACAAAATAACTTACATACAATATTTTTTTTCCATCACATTGTCCCTCTGAAATCTGAATCGCACTTACCAGTTTACATTCAGGTCCCAAACTGTACTGTTGGGTGGACAGGGACAAGGGGGCAGGCAAACCTAGTCCACCAGTCTGATCGGCACGAGAATCAACAGGACGACACTCACACTGCTATTTCACTGGTGCTGAGACACCAACATTGAGGCGGTACATGGCAGAGTTGCCGTGAATTGCACACTGGTTGTGACGTCATTATTGCACACGGTCTCGTTTAGTAACCAGGATGACAGAGGATGTATTGTTGGTATAACTACCATAAAATTTGGTATACTGTGAATACTGGAAGAGAGAGTATAATTAATGATGTCAGACCTATTATGATTCAAGTGTAAGGACGTTAAATGATTAAGAGAGTTAATAAGTCAGCAAATGTTGATTAATAACAAGACAGGAGACAAGTAAGTTTATCCACATCCAAGTTTTCTAGTATATCAACTGTACACGATTTACAACACTGTTTTGGTATTTCTTTAATATTACAAAGCAAGTGTGGACTGCTAATGGTTGGCACGTGTCTTGTAAATAATATATATATATACATATTTTTTTATGATATTGCCGGGTGGGTAGAGGTAGACTGTTCCACGACGTATTCTTCCTTGTTTTAAATGACAGTATTATAGACAAACGCTACATATTCGTTGGTTTAACCGTGAAGGGTCTGAATAACAATACATGTTAATTCCTACCAATCATGACAAAATCCCACTTATTCCAACAAAATAACGTGAACAATTAGTGTGGAATGACGTCCGCCTGCCCACATCCATGCTCGTCGTTCATTTGTTTTTCCACATTAGCAGACGATTTTCCACAAAACGGCAGCACTGGACTACAAGGCCTCCTCATCTCCCTCACACTAACATCCCCCTTGTCTCATCAGAATTACGTCTAGTAGCCTTATAGATATTATTTCTTTGGGCCATGATACTTCCTGGCTGTCAGTGCGATATCCTTGTGTCTTAATGTAGTCACCTTAATGGCTAAAAACAGCAAATATCCAACACTTACCTCAGCGGAATGATGCAACAGCAACACACACACACCCTCGTCCTTCCACTGTCATACGGCCACTAGCAAAAGTAGCTAAGTAGCGATGCCTACCAAGACGAAAAACTTGTTCAGCTACTTTCACAACCACTAGATGGTACCAGGGCCCTCTCACAGTAGGGGCAACTCTAGTATTTTATTTCAGGTACTGCTTGGCGATAGCATTCAGCTGAGAGTGAGTCATATTACAATGAGAGTGTTAATACTGTCTCTATTAACTCTCATGATCATACAGCTCTCTTTACCAGCCCTACCCAAAAATAACGTGTGTGTGTGTGTGTGTGTGTGTGTGTGTGTGTGTGTGTGTGTGTGTGTGTTGTGTGTGTGTGTGTGTGTGTGGATGTGTTGTGTGAGTGTGGTGCGAGGTGCCTGTGTGTTACCATGGCAACCTCCCGACACCATCACAGTTACATAGACACATTTCCTCACCAGCAAGTTCCACTAGAGAGTACTGTGTGTGTGTGTGTGTGTGTGTGTGTGTGTGTGTGTGTGTGTGTGTGTGTGTGTGTGTGTGTGTGTGTGTGGGTGGGTGGATGGATGTGTTGGTGTGGAGTGTGGGGGTGGGGGTGAATGGTTTGATGTGGTTGCTGTGTGTGTGTGTGTGTGTGTGTGTGTGTGTGTGTGTGTGTGTGTGTGTGTGTGTGTGTGTGTGTGTGTGTGTGTGTGTGTGTGTGTGTGTGTGTGTGTGTGTGTGTGTTTGAGTGTATGTGGAT
>NW_027643819.1:47500-77500 GCF_032717465.1 Coenobita brevimanus | reverse complement strand
TCCTCTCAACTCTTCAATCATAAACCAGCCCCCCAGGCCTCACACCCAAGGACACACTACACATCCTTTTAATCACTGTCATTTCTGTATATTTGAGCCTACAGATCTCGTCTTCCTTTACTGCCCAGGTCTCACTACCATACAGCATTACACTGCTAACACATGCTGCATACAAAGGTCCCCAAGCATGGAGGGAGAGCCCTCTCAATGTCAGGGGAGGCAACAGCTCCCTGAACTTCTTCCAACCACTCCTCACTCTGGCCACAGACCTAGCTCCAGTCCCACCTCCAGCACATAACATGTCTCCCAAATAAGAAAACTCTTCCTTATACCCAAGAGGAGGAGGAGGAGGAGGAGGAGGAGGAGAAAAAGGAAGAAGGAAATGATGAAAAGAAGGATGAGGATGAGGAGGAAAAGAGAAAGAGGGAGAAGAGCGCGAAGGAGGAGGAAGAAGTGGAGAATGATAAAGAGAAAGAGGAATGGAGAGGAAGACAAGGAAAGGAGAAAGAGGAGGAGAAAAAGGAGGAAAAAAGACGGAAGAGGAGGAGGAGGAGAGGACAGGAGAGGAAAGATGGGGAGGAGGAGGAGGAGGAGGAGGAGGAGGAGGAGAAGGAGGAGGAGGGGGAGAGGAAATGGGTGTAATAAGGCCGAGCTACACTGCTTAATACATGATAGGCCTACAGTCTTCCCCATACTTTTCAGCATTATAAAAACAATAAGAACAAGGATGACGAGGTTAATACAAAATAAAATGAAGAATAAAGAACAGTTATTAACACTACACCAATATATCTAACTGTCTATAGCATGACGACTCCATCCCGTAAGAACAAACATACCGCCTCCTTATCGCCCTGTCCCCCGCCATTTCACTGCCCTCCCCCACAGCACACCCCATACACGTAGCCACTGGGGGGCACTTTGCCCCCCATGGGAATATTTGGGGGAAATGCTGAAAGGGATTTTTGGCATAGTTCTTGTATGACAATACAGTTTTCCTAATTTTACCACCTGTTTATTAAACAATATTATCTATTTCCAAAAATTTTATGTGGAAGCAATAATTTCCTTTGAAATTGAAAGCTAAATATAATAAAACCCTTGGGAAAAAAATGACCATTTATAAGTTAACAATTTCCCGTGTAGCCGTAGATGACGTGGTTAATATTAGAGCTGTAATGATGTTTTGCACATGAAGCCTGATGAGGTGTAAAAATGGCCTTCCTGTCCCCTCAGCCACATCCTCTCACCCTGCAGCCACATCCTCTCACCCTGCAGCCATATCCTCTCACCCTGCAGCCACATCCTCTCACCCTGCAGCCACATCCTCTCACCCTGTAGCCACATCCTCTCACCCTGCAGCCACATCCTCTCACCCTGCAGCCATATCCTCTCACCCTGCAGCCATATCCTCTCACCCTGCAGCCACATCCTCTCACCCTGCAGCCATATCCTCTCACCCTGTAGCCATATCCTCTCACCCTGTAGCCAGTTGCAAACAAAAACTGCACAATTATTACACACAATGAAACAAGCAGAATTTTCGAAGACTGCATGAAGCCATTTTGATCACCTCAGACTACTGTACATTATACACGGTAAGGTGTGCCAGGGGCCTCGTTTGAGTGGGGGACAGGGGGACTTGCTTCCCCCCCCCTTTTTGTAGCCTGGGGGACAGTATCTTTTGTCCCCCCCACTTTTCTAGGTGAGAATTTTCAAGATGAATAGCTTTACGCCGTTTTTTTTTTTTTCCTTAATGGAAAAATCCTTTCAATGCAGCACAGTACAGTTCAGGTGATATGAAAATCATTCCCTGCTGAGAGGGGCAGGTGGCGTGGTCACCTGAGTCAAGGATTAAGACAGTTTAATCCCAGCAGATGTATTTTTATTTAGGTCAGTCTTGACGTATGCACCACCCCTGATGCCTGAGCCAGTGAGAATCAAACTAAAAGAATAAGTAGTGGAAAACAGAATTTCTACTGCCTACCACCACAACAGTAGTGCAAAACAGAATACCAGACTGGGGGTGGCTGCAGCAGCGGGTTTGAATTTATGCATATGTGCTAAGTGGAGAGAGAGAGAGAGAGAGAGAGAGAGAGAGAGAGAGAGAGAACCGCAAAGGAAAATAGAAAAAAACGATACGAATGTGGGAAAGTGTGTGTGTTCGGGACACTCACGCCAGATCTCGAGATTTCATTGGCCCATCCATTCCGCTAATTTTCTTCCAGCAGCCAATCAAAATACAGGGTTTATTTCCGAATATAAACAGATAGTATGGACGCCATTGCATCTCGTATGGTACTTGCTGTGCCGATGTGTGGTATAATTCATTATAATTTCATAGGTTATTACGCAAAATAGCTGTAATTCCTTATATGCACAGAGAGATAAAGATAGCAGGTAAATGATGCACTAACAGTATAGCGTTGACAGTCATTTTTTCAGTACTAAAAGTGCTCAAGAAATTTGTGGTACCGAGAAAAAAAAAATTTTGAGGTAGAACGGAGGGAAGTTAGCATGCAGGTATCGATAATACTACCATCTACGAGAGTACCCTGATGACCAAGGATACTAGTGACATGGAGATGTCTTTGCTAGGGCAACTCCAGTGCCTTCTAATTTATTGCTGGTGTTTCCATTTTCTCTCTAATGAAATAGTAGACCTCTGGTAACATTATGTACTGAGTGTTTTTACATGTCCTCTGAAAGCATTATTAGCTATTAACTTAAAGTAACTTCAAGAAAGCTGTCAATATGTGGGGAAAAGATAGTTTTTCTTTAAGACATTGGAACAAATGCGACAGTAATGATGTCAATTTATTTCTGATGACATAAAACATCAAATCTTGGACAGTTTGTGGTGACATATTATGGGGAAATATTCCAAGTGTTTGCCCCCCCTGGCAAATTTCCTGGATACGCCACTGGCTCACCCCCCCCCCTCTCTCTCTCACATACCTCCATCCCATCCTTCCATCTCATCTCAGGCCTCCCCTCCCTCTCCTCCCCCCCTCCACCTCACTCACATACACTCTCCTCGCTTGTCTCTCGCTCTCCATCCTCTCCACATGGCCAAACCACCTCAGTGTATTTTCTCCTAACGCTTTCTATCACGTTCACATTAACACCACAACGCTCCTGCACTTCCTCGTTTGTCAGTCTGTCTTTCCTTTTAACTACACATGCTCCTTTCAATAATCCTCTCTACATCCCCCACCCTCAGCGAAACATATTTCTCATTTACAATGAACCTGGTATGCTGTGGGTAACAAGACACCCCGGCACCGCGGAGCTGGGCATCACACGTACACAATCTCTGCCTGACATTAGGTGACTGAGGGCGAGGGAGGGGGTAAGGTAACATGATGTGGCAGATGCGATCATGCGAGTGTAGACGGCTTGGCGCCATGGGCTAACCGTCGGAGATGTACACCCCAACTTCGCAAGAGCGACACTGAGGCTCGACGTGTTGAAAATCACCATGTCACTGCATCAGCCTCGCGTGATGGTGACAGGCAAGCAGCGTGGAGTCAACCTTGTATGTGCTGCCCTCGCGCGGCGATGACGACTGACGTTGGCCTTGACAATCCAATGGTGCCACTGACATGACCACCCACTTGTGTGTGTGTGTGTGTGTGTGTGTGTGTATTTGTGTGTGTGTGTGTGTGTGTGTGTGTGTGTGTTTGTGTATGTGTGTGTGTGTGTGTAAAGACAAACTAATTTAAGTTATAAATATAACCAAAATAATGAATTTAAAAATCGCATTCTCTCTCTCTCGTATAATTTATGATTCCCAGTATGGGCCTGGATGTTGCCGCTCGTGAGTGTTTTAACTTATTTATTTCTATTAAGAAAATAGCGTATGTTCTACTGATTCCTTCAAATTATATTATAAACGTAATTGTTACATTACTTACCCAACTTAGAACTACCGTGAAAGTCGGTAAAAGTAACTACATTTTTTTCAGCACCACTGTAAAATATGTATGCCACGTTTCTTTATTGATGTACAAGAGCCATATGCATTACAAGTTTATCTTCCTTTGATATGCTAGAATACTTACGTTTATATTGTATTAGTATGTGTGTACCTATCTGTGATGCCTATTACATATATAACAGAATTTACTCATCGCTCGTTTAGGAAGTATGGCATGGCTGCACCCAGCGCCAGACCCCACCCAAACATTTGTTTTAAATTGGTGCGACTTTAATAACATTAAGCGTAATAATATTCCTCGAATATAATTTATCAAAATATTGTCTTGAGGAGTGAACACGCTGCGGTGTTGGCCAGAATGGCATTTATGGCTGAATACAAACCAACAGTATACTGTAGATGTGGTGGCCACCTCCCACGTCTCAAATGTGTTGTGCTTTCATTATCCAGCACGAGATATGCGTGTCTTGATGTATTAGTTTATAAATTTAACGCTCCATCATACCAAATATCAGCAGGATGGGTCATTTTAGTTTAACAGGGCTACCAACCTGAACATTTTTCCTTCCCTTCCAAGGAAATCTTTACGCATACTGAAGGGAAAGGAAAATCATTTGAAGGGAAGGAAAAGTTTAGGGAAGGAATTATTTTTAAGAATATGGCCATAACTGTACCACCAGTAAATCAAAGGAGAGAGAGAGAGAGAGAGAGAGAGAGAGAGAGAGAGAGAGAGAGAGAGAGAGAGAGAGAGGTGGAGCCTCTATTCTCCTTTCACACTTTCCTGTAAAATGTCCACGCCAGTTTTTCTATACGGTGTGGTGTTCTTTCTGACTTTTTCCTGCCGGCTTCGGCTGGAGAGTTTGGAGGGCGGGGGAGAGCCTTCTTCTTTGCTATCCTTATCTCATTCTAGTAGTTCAGTTACTCTTCTAGGAGCTGCCTAGCATGGGCCAACCGGACTACTGAAGTTATCCTCTCTTCTTAATAATCAGCAGAGGCGTCTAGAACCAAAGGGGCATCGGCGCCAAAATGTACTTTTGAGTTATGACGCTTTAAAGTTGTGTTTATGGCAACGTCATAACCAGAAGGCAATAAACAAACCTTTTATACATCAAAATGATCATCAGCGCCTATGCTCTAAATGTAAAGCCAAAAAAACAAAACAATAATAACCGTAACCACAAAATAGGCAGTAAACCAAACCCCCAATTTATAAGTGGGCATGATAACATATTGTAGGGATTTAAAAACAGCAGAAAAAACATCAACGAATGTATTAATGTACAAAACTTTATTAACTGAAGATTCCAGTTCACTTAATATTAATAAACGAATAATTATTACTGTAATTTCACGTTTTTGACGACTAAAACTGAAATCAATGCAGTTATTATTTTTCCTCTACCATAATAGACTGAAATAACAACGCTAAAAAAAAAAGTGTAGTGTAGTGCTTAAGTAAATTGAGAAGGGGTAGTGGGGGGTTAAATGGTGGGGTCGTCATCTAGGAGATCGACATCCAACTCTGCCTCCTCGGTGCCAAGCCCCCTCCCGCTGTCTCCCCTCACCACTCTCTTTTCCTCTTCCTTTCTACCTTTTTCCACTTCTCCACACACTTCTGATGCTTACGAGAGGTTATAAGCACCACCTCCTCATTGTAACTATGTGATGAACTCATCTTGTCACCCCCCCTTCAACTCCAATAACAACAGCTCATCTTGTCACCAATAATCCACGATAAATGGGGTAAAAATCCAATACGTAATTGGTTTGGGCTGTGTGGCTTAGACGCCTGCCTGCTCTGATTTGTTCGCCCGGCAGCATGGACAAACCCACGTGACTTTGAGCCCCTCTACCACTGTCCAGAAGGCCGAATCTTGTATGGCAACCAGTGCTGTCACTGAGAAGAGGGTTAAGCCTGTTGTCTCCCCTACCTAACTCAAAACCAGTATATTGGTGGGGATGCCCCTGTGGCTCTAGACGCCTCTTATAATATGTTCTTAAGTCACTGCATCAGCCTCGCGTGATGGTGACAGGCAAGCAGCGTGGAGTCAATCTTGTATGTGCTGCCCTCGCGCGGCGATGACGACTCACGTTGGCCTTGACAATCCAATGGTGCCACTTGTACAAATTTTGTGGGTAATTCACTGTCAGATTTTGAAAACTGTACAGTACTGAACGTAGGCAAGACCATGGGAGGTATTACATACAACTTAGATAACAAAGTAATTAGTAAATCGGAATGCGAGAGAGATCTAGGAGTTAGGGTTAGTAAGACCTCAACCTAGGCAGAGTGTATTGATGCTAGAAATAAAGCAAATAGGCTCCTACGATTTATATCGAGGAACAATTTTGCTCAGTGGCAGAGGTCGACTGTACTAGGGTTCAACATCCCTTCCACAGAACTTCATTATTAGCGCCATGATGATGATCTGTTACAGCTCAACATTCAAGATGGCAAGTCTACGCCTAGATAAAATGACCTGAGTATAGCTGACGCCTAGTGATGTAGTGGGTGAAGGCACTGCGGCAGGATGGGGCCAGTCAGGGCTTAGATCTGAGGCACAGTTGAGGTTTGCTGATTACATTGCCATTCAGGATGCTGGCCAGCCTTCCCCTAACCCCACTGTGGCAGGGAATAAATATACTGTATGCGATGTATCTTATGGACATCCAGCTGATTTCAAGTACTGTGTTTTGGTGGCAAAGCTGGCCTGCAATGCTATAAAAATATATATATATATATATATATATATATATATATATATATATATATATATATATATATATATATATATATATATGCCTGTCACCCCTTATAACAATACTTAAGACTGAAAATCATTGAGGATCAGCTAAGTTAAACTACTGCTTTCTCAAAACAAAAGGTGTCAGTCAGAAAGGTAGTCCCACAAGAGGTGAGGCGAGGTGTTAATGAGAGGTATTCCCGGGGGTGGGGTGGGGTGGGGTGGGGTGGAGGCAGGTGTGAGGTAAGGTGTGAGGCTGAACCCACAGAGTTATACATATAGAGCGCGCGTCCCTGTGCTGTGGTATGGGCGATAAGTGAAGCCAGCGGGCCCGGCGCGGCGGCCATCTTAGGATGCCCACTCTACCGAGTCCCGACCTTCCCGTACAGCTCATCATAATTCACAAATACTAACCTTTCCCGAGTGTTTTTTGCATTATATCCTGATGTAAATAGATAGAGCAGTTATCAATATAATTACTTTAGCTATTTTAAGCCTTTTCTCCATTACTATTGCGCTCTGAATGAAGTGAGAAGAAAAGTTATTCCCGGTCCCCTTACCTTGTCTCTACGCACCATTTTACTTTGGATACACAAAAATCAACGATTAGAAGCGAACATATACCAATTCATTAATAGCATTACATTAATTGAGTGGATGGTGAGTGCCCTCACTTACTGGTTCTTAAATAATACTAACTTAGTTAGTGTTTTCCTAACATAACAGCCTCTTACTTTAGCAGTGGTTGCTTTTGCAAGATGATGCAAACGTATCTTGCAATATGCAAGCACCACTGCTTTAATGAGAGAAAAAATGTGATTATTATCAGGTGAACATTCAAACATATGGGAATTATGTGTTTTAAATGCAGTGCTACCAGTCTCTTTCAATACAGAATATGCAACTAGAGAGGAAATTCTGGGAATGTTACGTAGCTCTTTGTCATGACTTTTCAACATTTTCTGAAATATTTTCTCTGTGGATTTGCAGACAGACACAGCACTCATAGAGGGCTTTATCAAGCCGCCTTTGTCCTTAACCAGTATCAATGCACAACTTTTATCATTGTTCTTAATTTCTGTTGCTGTAAGTGCAGACAAGCAGTCTGGACATGAAATATTTCTCTTTACCATTTTAACTGCATATCCGGCAATGTAACCTACTGCAGCTTCCTTATAATCTGACACATCTGTAAAGTTTGGACAGTCTACATAATCATGATCTTCTTGGGCAGGACTACGAGGAATGATATCATATCTTCTTGCCATCATAATATCTTCAGTTTTATCCTCTAAAGCTTTCTTCATGACACTGCTAGATGTTGCAGATGTGAGCACTTCAGTGAGGTCTTGTGCAGAGACATTCCCGTTTGACGTTTTTATTTCATGCCTCAGAAGGAGTCTCTTGTATGCTGCCATGAGGTTTAACGCAGAAGGGTTATTTCGAAAGCCACCAGATGCTCGAATTGCACAGAAAAAGAGTTCTAAGTGATCCTGTGACAGCTTATAAGTTAGAAAGTACTGGAGTGGCTTATTTACACCTACAAACTGTTTATAAAGTGCCTGAACACTCTTAATGGCAGCCAAAAAAACAATGAAAGGTGTCTTTCTAGAAGTTTTGTACATGAGGATGTCATCAGAATTAGTGATAGTCATTAGATAAGCAAATGCTTGATCTAAGAATGACATTGAAACTACTTCTGTCTCAGGTTGAAGTGCTGCTTTCATTCCTCTAGCAAATTTGTTTCTCGAGTTCAGTACATCAAAAAGTTTATCGGCCATTTGCAGAAATTTAACTGTACCCTGACAATCCTTAAACTGTGGGAGATGTAATGAATCCCAACAGAAGATTAATGCATCAGCTACACTAGAACTCAGTGTTTGCGGAGCAAGTTTTACTTTCATCTTTTGAGTGTGCCATGAAAGATGGATATCCCTGAGTTTATTTCCTAAATGAAGGCCCTCCTCTTCTTGAAGTTGATGCAGTGCTTGAATATATTTACAAGTCCATGGTTAGACCAATTTTAATTTATGGGCATGAGTCATGGTACAGTACAATTGCAACAGATCAGAAAGTATTAGGATTTGAGAATAAAATACTGAGAAGGATTCTTGGGGTAAAGTGGCAAGACAGAGTTACAAATGAAAGAGTAAGGGATATTACGAGAGTGGAACCAGTTAAGGAATATGTGAGACTGTCTTGCTGGAAGTGGCTGGGGCTCATATACAGAAAAGAAGGTAGTTTAATACAGGATGTGCCAGAGTGGATTGCTAGAGGAAGAAGAGGTAGAGGTAGGCCGAGGGAAACCTGGTTGAGGACAATGAAAAAAGAAGCAGGAGAGGAGTGTTGGTGGGACGTGAAGGAGATGGCAAGAGACAAATATTGGTGGAGAGAGTTCATTGAGGCCCTATGCATCCCGTGGGGTGCCACAGGAAATGATTGATTGATTTATTTATTTTATTTCCTGATCACAGAGAAGCGAGAACATCTTACCTGTTTTGAATTGAGCGTGAGACTGGGCATCCCAATATGGCCGCTGAGCCACTTCCGGTTGCGTCACTTTCAAACCAGGGTGGCGCACTCTATATGTATAACTCTGTGGCTGAACCCCATGTGATTATAGTGCTCCAGGCGGTCTATTAATATCTATATTTATTTATCTATCTAGCTGTTTTTAAACCTATCTATCTATCCATCTACCTATCCATGTCTACCTATCTGTATATCTATCTATCTGTAGTTCTATAACATTTTCTCCTTCTCTCTCTCCCCCACAATCTCTCCCCACTTCCCTTCCCTAGCTTCCTCCCCACCTCTACCTCCCATTTTGTCTTCCACTCCCTCCACTTCACCTCTCTCCCCCCCCTCCCTCTCTATCCCTCCTTCCTCCTCAACTACCCCCTTCCAAACACCCCCAGGGCCTCCCCCCACCCGACACACCAGGGGAGGAAGACCGCCCCTGAGATTTACCTGATAACCCACGTGTACCTTGCCTACCTCACCTGTTTTACCTGTGTGTGTGTGTGTGTGTGTGTGTGTGTGTGTGTGTGTGTGTGTGTGTGTGAAGAAAATGTATGTGTAATTCATCATATGTACACTGTTACAATATGCCCGTGTGTACGCCTTTGTGTGTATACGTGTGCGTCTACAAATATGTGCGAATATCCTAAGCAATAATAATATTCCCTTGTGAGTTGCCAAAATAATATTACTACAACAATATCAACGTTAATTTACAGTAATGGGATTTATGGAGAAACAAACCCGCTACATAAATACATAAAGCGCTACATACATTTACAAATCTAGCTGAAAGACAAACGCATTATTATTATTATTGTTATTATTAAAGTATTTGTTTAGATTTTACTGCTTAATTCTCTGTCTCTCTGTCTGTCTGTCTGTCTGTCTCTGTCTGTCTGTCTGTCTCTCTCTCTCTCTCTCTCTCTCTCACTTCCTGATAACCCACGTTCACCTGTGGCTTCGTTAGCAGGTTAAAGTCTTTTGCTTCCTCTCTCTCTCTCTCTCTCACACACACACACACACACACACACAGATGAGGCCCCAGATAAGGTCCACAACTTCACACTCATTGTTTGTTTTCGCGTCCACACCAATGACCTTCTCTCTCTCTCTCTCTCTCTCTCTCTCTCTCTCTCTCTCTCTGTTAACCCAGTATTTCTTTTATCTGTTTCTCTGAATTGGTCAAGTTCTCTCTCTCTCTCTCTCTCTCTCTCTCTCTCTCTCTCTCTCTCTCTCTCTCGTTCTCTCTCTCTCTCTCCCTCTCTCTCTCTCTCTCTCTCTCTCTCTCTCTCTCTCTCTCTCTCTCTCTCTCTCTCTCTCTCTCAAAACTTTACAATCTCAACACCTTCAGTCTTTTCACCTCCAAGTAATTTGTCTTCCCTAGGGTCATTTTCGCTTCACCCCCCCTATAAATCTTGCCCTCCTACAGCGTCCCCTTCAGCGTCTCAGGCGGAACAAAGGTCAGGGGAGGCGTAACAAAGGTCAAATGAGGTCTTATCTACGTTTAAACTCCGGGATTAGGACAGTGGGGGTGGTGGCGGTCGGGTCTGAAGTAATAATGAAATAGATCATCTAAAGTAATAATGAAACTTTATCTAGCATTAGTAAGGCCACATAGATCATCTAAAGTAATACTGAAACTTTATCTAGCATTAGTAAGGCCACATTTAGACTACGCAGTACAATTTTGGTGTCCTTACTATAGAATGGATATTAATTCGTTAGAAAATGTACAGAGAAGAATGACAAAAATGATACATGACGTCCGGAACCTGTCATATGAAGACAGACTGAAAAGACTAAGTCTGCATTCGCTAGAGAGGCGTAGAGTAAGGGAAGACTTAATTGAGGTGTTTAAGTGGATGAAGGGTATAAATAAGGGAGATATCAGCAAGGTACTTAAAGTGAGCATACAGGATAGAACTAGAAATAATGGTTTCAAACTAGAAAAATTCCGTTTCAGTAAGGAAATAGGTAGAAATTGGTTTGGTAATAGAGTAGTAGACGAATGGAATAAGCTACCTAGTAAAGTAGTTGCTGCCTCTTCCATTGAGAGTTTCAAGCATAGGCTAGATAAGCATATGACTAATAAGAGGTGGATATAGAAAAAAGAAAATCTTATAACCAACACTAATTCATAATTTTCCCTTTTCAGGTTACACTGTGATAGTCTCTATTCTCCTTTCACACTTTCCTGTAAAATGTCCACGCCAGTTTTTCTATACGGCGTGGTGTTCTTTCTGACTTTTTCCTGCCGGCTTCGGCTGGAGAGTTTGGAGGGCGGGGGAGAGCCTTCTTCTTTGCTATCCTTATCTCATTCTAGTAGTTCAGTTACTCTTCTAGGAGCTGCCTAGCATGGGCCAACCGGCCTACTGCAGTTATCCTCTTCTTATGTTCTTATGTGAATGCTAAATGGTTCACGGTACTTCTCTCTCTCTCTCTCTCTCTCTCTCTCTCTCTGATGGTTTAGGCCTGTCACCCGTTTTTCTTTACATCTCAGGTACACAAAAGGAAAATAGAGTCTGTGTAACATTCCTTTCATTTCTGGGTACTGACCGGGTGGGGGAGGGATTAGGGAGGTGGGGGAGGGATTAGCACTGTGGGGGGAGGGAAGGAGAGGAGGAGGAAGTGGAGGGAAGGAGGGGTAGTGGAGGGAAGGAGGCAAAATGGAGGGATGGTGAAATGGAAGGGTGTGAGAGAGAAGGGTAGGTGAGAAAGGGAGGTTTGGGAGGAGGTGAAAGGAAGAAAAAGAAAGAAATGGAGAATGGAATAATGAGAGAGAGAGAGAGAGAGAGAGAGAGAGAGAGAGAGAGAGAGAGAGAGAGAGAGAGAGAGAGAGAGATTATGGAGACGAATGAGAACAGCAAACCAAATTACCGAAGGAAGAAAGGATGGATGAAAGAGGGAGACGAAAAGAAAAGAATGAAGAGAAAGGAAGGAAGGAGAAAGTGAAGGAGAGAGAGAGGCCAAGGAGGAGGAGGAGAGAGATTAAGTCAACAAGAGGGATTAAGGGAGGGAGAGGGAGGTATGGAGGAGGGAGAGGGGGAGGGAAGAGAGGAGGGAAAAAAAATTAAGATAGAGCCAGAGTATAAACGAAGAAGGAAGAAGTGAGAAACAATGAAGAAAGGTAGATTAATAGACAAATAGTTATACACAGATAGATAGATAGATAGATATATGGACTGACTGAGAGAGAGAGAGAGAGAGAGAGAGAGAGAGAGAGAGACGAAAGAACAATCCATCTTATACCAAAAAATCCAAATTGCATCTCTCTCTCTCTCTCTCTCTCTCTCTCTCTCTCTCTCTCTCTCAATACCGCAAAGGAGGAGGTTGAACTGTTTGCTCGACATGTGAGTGTTATTGCGGGTTGAAGGATATTGACGAGTTTATGTGTGTGTGTGTGTGTGTGTGTGTGTGTGTGTGTGTGTGTGTGTGTGTGTGTGTGTGTGTGTGTGTGGCTGATCTGATGGATGGTGAAGAGATGGAAGGCTGGATGGTTATGTAAGGACTGATGCATTAGAGAAACCGCAGATGCAGACAGAGATCGAGTTGGTTTATGTCTGTATGTTTATGTATGTATGTATGGATAGATGGAATAGAAAAATATTTACTAGTCAATTTTCCACCTGATTTTTACCTGTGTGTACGTGTGGATGTCTGCACGTATTTATATGCATGTATGTGTGTACATGAGAGCATAAGAACATAAGAAGAGAGGACAACTGCAGTAGGCCGGTTGGCCCATGCTAGGCAGCTCCTAGAAGAGTAACTGAACTACTAGAATGAGATAAGGATAGCAAAGAAGAAGGCTCTCCCCCGCCCTCCAAACCCTCCAGCCGAAGCCGGCAGGAAAAAGTCAGAAAGAACACCACGCCGTATAGAAAAACTGGCGTGGACATTTTACAGGAAAGTGTGAAAGGAGAATAGAGACTATCACAGTGTAACCTGAAAAGGGAAAATTATGAATTAGTATTGGTTATAAGATTTTCTTTTTTCTATATCCACCCCTTATTTGTCATATGCTTATCTAGCCTATGCTTGAAACTCTCAATGGAAGAGGCAGCAACCACTCCACTAGGTAGCCTACTCCACTCGTCCACCACTCCATTAGCAAACCAACCGCTACCTATTTCCCCACCGAAACGGAACCTGTCTAGCTTGAAACCACCATTTCCAGTTCCATCCTGTATGCTCACCTCAAGCACCCTGCCGACATCTCCCCTATTTACACCCTTCATCCACTCAAACACCCCAGTCAAGTTCCCCCCCACTCCACGCCTCTCCAGCGAATGCAGACCCAGTCTCCTCAGTCCGCCCCCACATGACAGGTTCCGGACGTCATGCATCATTCCTGTCACTCCTCTCTGCACATTTTCCAACGAATCAACATCCACTCCACAGCCAGGACACCAAAACTACACTGCGCAGTCCAAATGTGGCCCTACTAATGCTAGTTAAGAACAGGGTAGAGACTGGTTTTGCAATAGAGTAGTAGATGAATGGAATAAGCTACCTAGTAAAGTAGTTGCTGCCTCTTCCATTGAGAGTTTCAAGCATAGGCTAGATAAGCATATGACTAATAAGGGGTGGATATAGAAAAAAAATATCATAACCATAAGAACATAAGAAGAGAGGATAACTGCAGTAGGCCGGTTGGCCCATGCTAGGCAGCTCCTAGAAGAGTAACTGAACTACTAGAATGAGATAAGGATAGCAAAGAAGAAGGCTCTTCCCCGCCCTCCAAACCCTCCAGCCGAAGCCGGCAGGAAAAAGTCAGAAAGAACACCAGGCAGTATAGAAAAACTGGCGTGGACATTTTAGAGGAAAGTGTGAAAGGAGAATAGAGACTATCATAGTGTAACCTGAAAATTCATTCTTTTTCCTTCTCAGGTTACACTATGATAGTCTCTATTCTCCTTTCACACTTTCCTATAAACAGTCCACGCCAGTTTTTCTATACTGCGTTATGTTCTTTCTGACTTTTTCCTGCCGGCTTCGGCTGGAGGGTCTTGGAGGGCGGGGGAGAGCCTTCTTCTTTGCTATCCTTATCTCATTCTAGTAGTTCAGTTACTCTTCTAGGAGCTGCCTAGCATGGGCCAACCGGCCTACAGCAGTTGTCATCTCTTATGTTAATCTCCGGCACAACTTCCCACCAACAACTCTGAGAGAGAGAGAGAGAGAGAGAGAGAGAGAGAGAGAGAGAGAGATTCTGCACATTTATAGCCTCGTTTTTTGAAAAGGAAGACGAGAAAGAAAACTCTCTCTCTCTCTCTCTCTCTCTCTCTCATTATTTCTGTCTTATTCTATCTTTTAGCAATGTGTTTGCCTCCTCTCTCTCTCTCTCTCTCTCTCTCTCTCTCTCTCTCTCTCTCTCCTTCATATCATACATCTCCACATGTCTCCACTTTGGCACTAAGACCCACCGTCCATACTGAATACACAAAGGAGTACAAAGGAAAGCAAACAGCAACAGACCTTATCGTCCTTTCGAGGCTGTTTGTTACAGAATAGACTATGACTACGAGATCTAACTCTACATGCTGAAGGGTAAAGATAGTAAAGCAAGAAGGTTCACCCCGCCTCCAAACCCTCCAGTTAAAACTGGCAGGAAAAAGTGAGAAAAACCACCAGGTAGCATGGAATAACTGATATGGAAATTTCATAGGAAAGACTGAAAAGGAAAAGTTACATCTATAATACTGTACCAATTTCATCTATAAGGTACCACGCTAGGGCTGTCTCATACAGGACCGGTGTATTGGTATTAGCGGGGGTATTTTACTGTTAGGAAGCTTCCTAACACCTCTTCCTGACCGATTTATTTCTGCTTCTGCTCCGTTACTATATTCTACTTACGCAATCGATGACGATATGAAGACATAGGAAGCCAACCAGGGGATAGTAATGAGTCGTTTGGAGAATAAATCGGTAAGGAGGAGGGAAAAACACTGTTGGGAGGAGACTGGTATGTAGGGAGAGTACGGTTTCTATAGGGTCACACACACACACACACACACACACACACACACACACACACACAACCCCTACCCCGTCGCTCCGGAGGGCGTACATGCATGCATTCAGACATATTTATACATACAATATTTACATGCATTATATATATATATATATATATATATATATATATATATATATATATATATATATATAGAGAGAGAGAGAGAGAGAGAGAGAGAGAGAGAGAGAGAGAGAGAGAGAGAATAAACTGGCTTAAACCAACACCAACAGGAGCATCGCTCATTGTGAAAACATTGTTCACCTGTGTCAAGATTTTTTTTTTTTTTGATCGATTGAACGCAGGTCTGCTAAGTTTATATTTTAGAATAAAGCATTAGAATGGCCATACAATATACATCTCAAGCCAAAAGCAATGCATTCCGTCGGACAAGCAGACAAAGCAGCTGGAAGGTGAGGTGAAGAGTCAAGATGCAAAATACAGAGGAAACAAAGGCAAACATTCTCTGAGGCTCACACTGCGCTCACGTCCCTGGGGATTGTCATGGAGGGCTGAAGGGAATCACAGGTCACAAGATCCACCTGTCCATACTTGCCACTCCTTAACCCTTTCTTCCCTATGTTGCTCTCTCTCTCTCTCTCTCTCTCTCTCTCTCTCTCTCTCTCTCTCTCTCCAAACACACCACAACAAAATGTAAGCAAAAAGTATATATATATATATATATATATATATATATATATATATATATATATATATATATATATATACGTGGAGGGATTGCATATACCGGTAATGACTTTATTGACGTGGAACAAAGTGTACAAGTCCTGGAGTATGATAGTGAGAGAGGGGCGCGCGCACACACGCGCACACACAACACACACGCACGCACACACACACACACACACACACACACACACACACACAATCAGAATATATTGTCCCTTGAGAATTAGCCTCCCTCCTCAGGTCACACACACTCTTGGCTGCCTTTCATTTTAACTTCCTTCTTCCTTATGTATTATGAAACTTATCTCTACATCAAATCCTTTATCAATACCCCTCTTATGTTTCCTTTTTTCGCTGGCTCGCTCGCTCGCTCGCTCGAGAGAGAGAGAGAGAGAGAGAGAGAGAGAGAGAGAGACAGACAGACAGACAGACAGACAGAGACAGAGACAGACAGAGATGGGTTGAAGGGGGGAGGCTGGTGCAGTACATTTAAGGTTATTAAATACGGCGATGAATTACGGATGACTTGATGAGCCTTATAATGGGATACTGACTGCATAAGTACAGCATGATAAATACAGTATTTTCCTTTGTATTTCAAGACCATGAAAAAAGAGATGATAAAATATAATGAAAACACATCACAACAAAATGTTAGAAAAAACGTACATACATACATACATACATAGAGAGAGAGAGAGAGAGAGTAGCACCAGACAGGTGAAGATGTCTTTCCAGATTAGACGATACACCTGTACTGGTCATCAAATGGACTCCTAACCTTACTCACGCACCTCCCACCCCACCATCCACCAATCACAGACATTCCAGTGGGAAGAGCCTTCTTCTTTGCTATCCTTATCTCATTCTAGTAGTTCAGTTACTCTTCTAGGAGCTGCCTAGCATGGGCCAACCGGCCTACTGCAGTTATCCTTTCTTCTTATGTTCTTAAGAGAGTGGGATGAGCTTCTCCACCAGCTCTCGCTGTCGCGACTTTCAGTCTTTGGGGGTTTCATTTCTTGGAAAAGCCAAATCTGCTCTGTGTGCGTGTGTGTGTGTGTGTGTGTGTGTGTGTGTGTGTGTGTGTGTGTGTGTGTGTGTGTGTGAAGGGTGGGTGATGGGTGGCATATGGATATGTAAGGGGGGAGTGTTATAGAAATGCTTGTGTTCATGGGCGCCTACGTGTGTGTGTGTGTGTGTGTGTGTGTGTGTGTGTGTGTGTGTGTGTGTGTGTGTGTGTGTGTGTGTGTGTGTGTGTGTATCTGTGTGTGCGTGTGTGTGTGTGTGGAGGTTGGGTGATGGGTGGCATACGGATATGTGTGGGGAGAGTGTTATAACCGATTTAAATTAGCCCAGTCTCACCTAACCTATCAATATTTGCTCGAATTGAACCCTGCCTAACCTCGAATGACCTAATCCAACCTAAATCAACCCAGCCTAATCTAGCTTAACCTCACCTAACCCAGTCTAATTATATTTAACCTCACAATCTCCCCTAACCTTGCCATACCTAACCTAACCTATTCTGACGCTGCCTAACCCTATCTAAAGCGACCTAATCTCACCCAGTCTAACTTAACCTAACAATACCTGACCTAACCCAAACCAGCCAAGCCTAAAATGACCTAATCCAACCGAACCTAACCCAGCCTAACCCAACTAAATAAAACCCAACCCAAAACCTATCAAAACCTACGTATTCTAAAGCAATCTAACCTAATCCGTCTATATCTAGTCGAACTGAAGCCAACCCAACCAAAAATTACCTAATCAGACCAAACCCTGCCCAAAGTGACCTAACCTAACTTTCGATCGGCTATAAATTCGCTCAAAAAAAAAAAAAAAAAAAAAATTTTGCTGCCGCCTGAAAGTCTACGGATGTCAAATTCCAAGTTTCGCCTGTTCTGTGTACTAGTATGAGAGAGAGAGAGAGAGAGAGAGAGAAAGTGTGTGTGTGTGTGTGTGTGTGTGTGTGTGTGTGTGTGTGTGTGTGTGTGTGTGTGTGATTGTGGGTGTGGCGATGCGTGTGTGCAAGAGATAGAAAAACCCAACTGTCGGTGTGAACCAAAAGGCAGGAGTGGCCATAAAGAATTTTCATGTACACCATTGGGGCTCCTCCACGTGATTCATAGGCTACGCCTTCGCCATCAGACGTAAGTGATACCGTTATAGGAGATCCCTGGCCACAGCAGACCTACTCGCCACAGCAGACCTACTCCCCACAGCAGACCTACTCCCCACAGCAGACCTACACCCCACAGCAGACCCACCCTCACAGCACACTCAGGCATATGTGTAGCTCTGGTGGGCTAGAACAGTAAGTGCTTCTGTTATACAAGACCCCTGGCCACTGGAATCCTTCTCTACTCCAGTGTATGCCTGGTGCGATAAAGCTGGTTCCTGCAGCCTTTAAGATAAGTACATATGAAGTGCCATTGAAAAGAGGTGTAGGTGCTGCCTCGTTTGTATCTTCATAGTGTTCCACCAGGTCGTCGGCAGATGTCTAGGATGCTACTGTGAGAAACATCGAGATCAATGGTTCATCCTGTTACAACATTCCTTATACCTGGCCCCTGCAGTACCTTTGACAAACAGTACTCCCTTTACCTGGCCCTTACAGTACTTTATTTACCTGGTCCCCACAGTACCTTTCACAGCAGTCCCTTTACCTGGCCCCTGCAGTACCTTTGACAAACAGTAGTCCCTTTACCTGGCAGGGGTACCTTTGACAAACAGTAGTCCCTTTACCTGGCCCCTGCAGTACCTTTGACAAACAGACCTGGTCCCAGCAATACCTTTGACAAACAGTAGTCCCTTTACCTGGCCCCTGCAATACCTTTGACAAACAGTAGTCCCTTTACCTGGCCCCTGCAGTACCCTTCTGTCTACCACCACACTGCTAGCCTCACGTACTCTCATAATTCGTATGCTGCTGCACTACCTTATCCTGTACTCCTGTCTCCCTACATACATTCTATCACACCAAGCCCCACCATACATACTCAGCTGCCCTTTTGTGCACTCTTCGGCTCACCTTCCCCAACTGCCTCTGTTTTTGAGCTAAAAATCTTCCTGTTGTTTCTGTTTCACTCCCTGTTCTTCTAGCTGGAGGGATTATATAGTGTTCTTTAAATCTTCACTAATGACGGCAAGGTTAAGACACACACACACACACACACACACACACACACACACAAATGTATATTCAATGGCGTATGCACTTAAGTGCCACTTAAGTGCTAATTAGGTTCCACTTAAGTGCCACTCACGTTTTTTTTTTTTTTTTAACGTGTCCGACTCTGGGCAAAGGCTTCAGGGCCTATTTCTTGGAGGCAGTGACCTATTCCAAGGCCCAGTAGTCCTCCTACACCTCCACATGTCACCACTTCGGCGCTAACACCCACTCGGTAGAAAGTTAAATATTTGGTGGTGAGTCGCCAAAAACATTTGCTGTTCACTGTTCATGGGACTAGGTTTAAATGCGCGCCAATGTCTTCCCATTCTACATGAGATATACGTACTGTATAGAGGTTCTTTATTTTTCTAACGTATGCTTAAACAGTACAGTATATTTATCCTTTTGCTGCATGTACTGTGTTAGTACCAGTGATGTTCGTGTTCTGTTCATTCTTGAATGCCTTGTTACTGTAGAACAAACTCGTACGAACAGTTAAAGACTAAAATGAACGAAATAGCACTCAAAATATCGTCTGAAATAAAATAAAACATGAGTATCAATATTTACGAGAAGGCGCGCTGATGGAGCGCGCCTGGTCTTTTTTACGCTGTTTACGGTGTTAGTAATCGTGATGTTGGCTGTTTGCTCATTATTTTATACTCATTTTATTGCAGGACAAACACTTACGAAGAAAAAGAGACTATAATGAATAAAATAGCACAAAAAATAACGTCGAAAATACAGTATACACATTTACACCAGCTGCCTATGTATTTTTCACATGTTATTGTTCATTGTGTTATTGTATTGGTAATGCTGTATTCCGTTCAACCTTAAATGCATGTAGCCTTATAGAAAATCACACTGAGAACAATATGATACGTAAATGAATAATGTAGCACGAAAAATAAGGCCAGAAATAAGAAAAGTATAAACAAATGTGAAAAATTACGCGATGCCTGGCAACCCCGGCTGACCTTGACGTGTACAGGGGCGTAGAGGAACGATGAAAGAAGAGAGAGTTGAAAATAGAGAATGCTTACTAGGTTAATGGAGGAGGAGGAGAGGAGAGAGATAAGCAAGGAGAAGGAGGTTGGAGCTGACTGAGACAAGAAAAAAAGACGATAAAGAGATTTTAAAAAATAGAACGAAATGATGCAAAAAATTTAGGTTCTGTAATTCCTCTCATGCCTTCGTCATTGTGCCGTTGTTTATCGTTCAGTGTCTTTATTTGTTTCACCCCCCCCTCTCTCTCTCTCTCCTGTAATCCTTCCCCCCCCATAACCCTCTCTCCCCTTCCTTTCTCTCTCTCTAATCGCTTCCCCACTTTACACCTCAATCAATTTTCTCACCACCCTTCTCTTTTCTTCTTTTCTCCTCTCTTTCTCTTCTCTCCTCCCACTTTCGTGTCTCTTCTTTCCTCTCTTCTCTCCTTTCCCTCCTATTTTCCCTTTATCTTTTCTTTCACGTTTTTCTCTTTTCTTTCTCACTTCTCTTTCTCTCCCTTCTTTCCCTTTTCCCCGTGTATTTCTTTCCCTCTTCTTCTCTTTTCGACATCTCCTTACACTTCCTCTTTCTTATGTCGTCTGTGTTCTTTCCTGTATCCTACCTCCTTTCCCCCTTTCATCTCCTCTTTTTTCCCTTTTGCTTTCTTTTCCTTCCCTTTCCTGTTGTTTCTCTTTCTCTCTCCCCTCTCTCTCATGTATCCCTCTCTGTTCCATTCTCTTTTCCATATACCCCTTAACTTCATCTTTTCTTTCTCCTCTCTGCTCCTTTCCACATTCTTCCTTCCACCTTCCTTGCATTCATCTCTTTATGTACTCTTTCCTCTATAATTCCTCCTCCTCCTCTTCCTCTCCCCTCCCCCTCCACACACACACACACACACACACACACACACTTAGGCGCCCCAAAAGTACGGGACGGTATTGTAGGGAAGTACGGTACGGTATGGTATTTTTTTCACCAGAAAGAACGGTGCCAAATTACGGTACGACATTTCTTTAAGTACGGTACGGTACGAAATTACTTTTTTTTCCGTGCCTTTTCCGTACCCATTGCCGTGCTTAATTATTCCAATGTGACTGTCCACTGTCCAGAATAATCCAGATGACAAATACTGACTTGTAGATAGGATAACCTAATTGTTTCCCTGACCAATGTTTTAAGATATAACCTTATGTTTTAGCGTGTGTGTGTGTGTGTGTGTGTGTGTGTGTGTGTGTGTGTTACAGACTTATAAGGTAATATTTCTGGTCAAGCTATAATGAACATAGAATAGTGTATACTTTTAGATGGGAGACATGTAAGTAATTACGAGAAGCATATGATAATGGTTATTATATACAGTATATTTCTATTATTTGACATTTGTTTTGCTGTACGTATCTCGTCTATTCCTTGCCCACTGTAGGCCTACAGAGTTAAGTGATTAATTTATAGATTTGATTATACAATAGTATATAAATAATGATTTGGATTAGGTATTTACTGTAGGGCCGGCTGCAGCATTGCTACTTGACCCGTTAAGTGGTTGAGTTTTATCATAGTCTGATTTAAACACAATTTTTCACAGAAAATTCTAGTACAATCCAAGTCAGTAATCCTTAATTTTATTTAATCCCATTGCCATATGAATGTAAATCAAATGTTAGGTCAATTACCTCACACACACACACACACACACACACACACACACACACACACGTAGGCGCCCATGAACACGCATTTCTACAACACCCCCCCCCACATCCGTATGCCACCCTTCATCCCCCCCCCACACAAGACTATATTGAAATGGGGAGAGTCGGACGGGAAAGGGAGTGGGGAAAGTGAGAGGGGAGTGGGGGGAGTAGGCAGAGTGGACGTGGGAAAGGATTGCAGAAAATGAGAGAGGGTGTGAGGAGTGTGAGAGGGGAATGGGGAGAGTGGGGAGAATGAGAGGGGAGTGGGGAGAATGAGAGGGGAGTGGGGAGAGTGGCAGTGGAAGGGGAGTGGGAAGAGACTGCGGAAAATGAGAGAGGAATGGGGAGAGTAGGTCAGTGGGTAGAAAGTAGGTTCAGACGGAGGGTACCACAGCTATAGTGACGTTTGATGACTTTCCTTGGAGCAGCAGAGAGAGAGAGAGAGAGAGAGAAAGAGAGAGAGAGAGAGAGAGAGAGAGAATGTGTGTGTGTGTGTGTGTGTGTGTGTGTGTGTGTGTGTGTGTGTGTGTACGTAGTTACTCTTATGCCTGTTCACAATCGTGTGTGTATTAAAAAAAACTGTCATGAAAAAAATCCCTTCTTATGGCCAAGATATAATTTTTTCTGCTAAGGTTTGACCAGCTTTTCTGGATCGAAACGTCTGTGTGATCCCCTCCCCTCTCTCTCTCTCTCTCTCTCTCTCTCTCTCTCTCTCCGTCATTGCCTACAGCTAAAGACAAAAACACAGACACATTATATTCACTACAGTGCTTTTCCCTGCCTCACCCTGGCTCTGCCTCCCTCTCCCTGCTTTTTCCCACCCGTTTCTGCCTCTCCCTGCCAGTCTCTGCCTCACCCTTCCTCAGTGTACGTGTGTGTATTTGTACGTGTGTGAATTTGTGTGTGTGTGTGTGTGTGTGTGTGTAAGTTTGTGTAATTATGTGCCTGTGGGTGTATGTGTCTCACCACAATGCACCGCTAGACACCCACTCCACCCCACCACCAAACACCTTCTTCATTTCTTGCCACAGAAAACTTTAATATTCATGGATCATTTTCAAAAATCAAGTTCGAGTATGTTTTACCGTATTGTGATGAAAAAAAAAACTGCAATATTGGGATCAGATATGAGTACAGAGATGTTTTATATAAAGTGCGAGACTCAGTGGGCAATACGTATGGTGTTAGCTTGGCTGGTGCAGGGCATCTGTGTTACCATGGCAACCTGCCCACCTCACAACACACACACACACACACACACCTCTATCAGCAAGGCCCATCATAGAATACTTGTGTGTGTGTGTGTGTGTGTGTGTGTGTGTGTGTGTGTGTGTGTGTGAGTATACGAATATGTGGTTGTGTGTGGTTGTGTGTGGTTATGTGTGTGTGTGTGTGTGTGTGTGTGTGTGTGTGTGTGTGGTTAGGTATGTGGATGTGTTGTGTGTACGGTGGGGTAAGGGGTGTACGGTTTGATGTGGTTGCAGTGTGTGTGTGTGTGTGTGTGTGTGTGTGTGTGTGTGTGTGTGTGTGTGTGTGTGTGTGTGGTTATACGAGTATGTGGTTGTGTGTGGTTATGTATGTGTGTGTGGGGGAGATGTTGTTGGGTATGTGGATGTGTTGTGTTCATGGTGGAGTAAGGCATGAACGGTTTGATGTAGTTGCATGTGTGTGTGTGTGTGTGTGTGTGTGTGTGTGTGTGTGTGTATGTGTGTGTGTGTGTGTGTGTGTGTGTGTGTGTGTCAGTTCACTACACGTCAAACGACTTTAGTTATACATAAGACGACGTGCTATTAAAGTTTGGGCACAACTATAATGCAATGTTCTATGAAGTCAACTACACTCATAATAACGCGACGCTTCGTCTCCTCTGTCTGTCTCCTTACCCTGCGTCTGTCTGTCTTCTATCTGTCTGTCTCTGTCTTCCTGTCCCTCTATTGCAAACCACAAACTTCTCAACTCTCCACAACGTCCTAGATTATCATTGTATCACGCAGTATATTATTTTTTCATTGTAAATGGCCCAAATTTTCGTCCTTTTGCAGCTTACTTCACATGGGTCATTGGCAGAAACGGACAACGCTACGGCTCCCTTTCCATACCACTTTTTGTGACTTACATTTTCTAGCATTAATCTATTGCTACAACTCAGCATTCAGGTTGGAGGGATGGAAAATTTGAGCCAAGTTAGAGTAAAACGAGTACAGAATTATAGTCGTGGCGCGCGACTCTGAGGTGGATATTCTCGTGGCCTGGCAACTACCATTCAAAAGTACGTCTGATTTCGTGTATTATATGAGACGCATGTGATTCGTGTATAATATGCTCGTGTATAATAATAACATTCGTGTATAATATATTCGTGGTTAATATTTTGATTCGTGCATAATATGATACGAAATCGGTCGCACTTTTGAATTGTAAGTTGCCAGGGTACGATAATGACAACCTCAGGGTAGTGAGCCGCGACTGTAGTAAAAGTCAAACAGCATACCTTTGGAGGGTGCAGCGGGAACAAGGCGAGATCACAGGCAAGAGGACAATGGCGGGAAAATCCAGCAAAATCTAACCACCAGCTTATGAAGTGACGCCAACAACACTCGTGCCTCACAAGCGGTTCAAAATCCAGTCCCCTTTATCACTAAACACCTGTGATTTTAGAGTATGGTAACAGAAATTAAAATAATTGTGTAGACGTGACGTACTGACGCACTCTCTCCACGGAGTCTACCTCTGACCTACTGTTTATTGCTTCTTCGTCACAATGCTTCGAAACTGATGAGTCTCTGTCTCGGACATGATGGGTGGCAGAACCTTTATCCTTGTCTTGTAGACCTGACCTTTTACTGAATGCTGTAAATATCGAATTACTTCATCCTAACCTAAATCAAAGTCTAGTGACAGAGATGGTCTGCACGCTTGACTTCCCTGCGCACCTTTTGTGACGCCACAGACTAAGTCGGGGTGGGCTTTCTGTTCAGGGAAAACCAGTAAAATGGATGGGTAACTGCGAAAAATTAGTCAGTGTCCGCTGACTCTTCCTGCTCTGCTTTCCAGCGACAACGTTTCTCTGATTGTAAGGACTTGTACGGAATAGTTTATTCAAAATCTAAATTAAAAAATAGGATAATCTGCTGACTTTTTCCGATAATTTTGCTAACAGACAGGCAGGAAGACAAAGGCAGACAGACAGGCAGGCAGGTAGACAGGTAGGGAGGCAGACTGATAGACAGATTTATAAACCTGGCCAAACACGTGGCTTCATCGGGCTTTCTCGGTTGGCTGTAATAACACCCCTTAGTAGCAGAAAAAACGATTGCTGTTTTCTGGTCGCTTTTGTCATTACACATTTTGTTTTCAGCCATACTCGTACCAGATCACGTCAGTTAACAATGATGTGCGTATTTGGGAATTACTAAAGCTTTAGTTTCATTCTGTATATGAGAGGAAAAGGCAGTGAAAACATCGATGGTACATCAACAGTCTGATACCACAGCCTACTCCTGTTCGCCTCTGCCTGGGTTTTTTCCTTTAACCATTTTTTCCCCGAATGAAGAGTTGTGGCAGACTCCTGTATTCCATAAACTAACATTTTATTCATTCTACGTACAGTGTGCTCAAACGTGAACTGATTTTGTCCTATTGTGCGAAAATATTGCACTTCACTGGCCACGAGCCTTTAGGTAAGGAGATTTTGGAGTGATGTAGGTACTGCGAACCCTCTGTATCTTGACTACTTTTGGGCTGGGAATTTACTGTTATTATTATTTTCATCATCATCACTATTAGTTGTAGTAGTAGTAGTAGTAGTAGTAGAAGCAGAAGTTTGAGAGATCAGCATTCCAGATTTAACTGACGAATACAGTAGAACCTTCAGGCTAGCGCTGTCCGGTATAGTTACGGCATCTGAGTAGTGACTGGCTTGATCGGTTCCTTTTAATACAATAGACGACATTTTGAGCATTATTTCAGCTCTCGGTGTCAATGCACTTCAAAGCTTTCTCATTTTCCAACCAGATTTTCATATAGTAGTTTGTCTTAAGGGTACTACTGAGCCTCCATGACTAACACAGATAGTGGAGTACCAACATATCCAGTACTCCAATGCTAGGGAGGCCATGTGGGGTGCTTTTGGTCATGCCTGAGTTCGCTGGCTTTTCTTTGGTTTGTTCTTAAATTCTGGCGTCCTTAATTAACCCATTATGTACTCAGAGCATTTTCACAGAATGCTTACTTAATTATGCTTGTTATTTACGGCTAATATTTAAGCCTGTTAATATTAAAAGAAGGTCATTTTACAAGATTGGGGTTATTTTTTTGATGACATGCTCAGGTTAGGAGAGAAACTCAGACATAATTGTATTTCACGTTTATTTGTATCAACATCTACACTTCGTGGCTTTGGAAAGACAATGTTAGGTCGTTTCGAAGACTGGTGAGTAGAGAGGGACTGGCGGGGATGTGTGGTGGTGTGGGGCGGGATATGGTGACACACTGCAGTAAAGAAATGCCACATAGCTCTCTGTTGGCTGCTCCTGTTACTGGCCGTTCGTCACCCCTGGGAAAGGAATAATATCTTAGTTAACCTTCACTGCCACAGATCTTTAGTATTAAATAAAATCGTCTTGAGATAGTAAGAATAAAATAAAAAACTGTGATCTAGCATTAATTGGGTTAGTAATGGTAACACAACCAGGGTCTTGTGTATCATATTCTACTGCAAGTGACTTTGGAGACTTTGTGAGGTGTGGCTGTGTGGAAGTGTAGCAATGTGCAGGTGTGTGTGTCTCACAAATCAAAAAGAAAATATTAAACAAAGCATCAGCCTTCAACCAAGCATATCCCAGACAAGAAAACAACTACACTCATTCACTGATGCGAAGGTTACGGCTAGAACATCGCCCCCTTCCCAATATAATCGACGAACAATACCAAAACTGCAAACACTGCAACGCAAACTCTCCTTTTCCCCTACTACATTATCTACTAAAATGCCCTGCAACCGAACTACTCAGAGCGGCAGAATCTACCCCAACCCACACATCCCACCCACTGAACCCTCCGCCCCCCCCCCCTCGTCACGTCTTACAGCTGTCTATCTATTGCCAGACGCCTTCATCCCATACGGGGTGGCCACAAACAAATCGCCTCCACGTCGCCCTGTTCCCCGCCATTTCACTGTCCTGCTCCCAACTCACACCCCTCTCTCTCATATACCTCTCCACTCCATCCCTTCATCTCATCTTTGGCCTCCCCCTCCCTCTCCCCCCCTCCACCTCACTCACATACACTCTCCTTGTCAGTCTCTCACTCTCCACCCTCTCCACATGGCCAAACCACCTCAGTGTGTCATAGATGCTGCACCTAAATAACGCTCAGCCCTTTAATACTCCAATTCTAATCTTTCTATTTTCCCTCTTCTTACTACCTCCTGTCCAACCACACACACCGACCAGGCCATAATCAAGTCTCGGTCTCCTCTATAGGCGGAGATAATCTATAAACAACAACAACAACAACAACAGCAGTCAGGTCCTCGCTCCTTCACCACGCGGCCAGGAATAGAGTTGGCCACTAACTCTCTCTCTCTCTCTCTCTCTCTCTCTCTCTCTCTCTCTCTCTCTCTCTCTCTCTGATTTTTGCTGTTGACTAATGATGTGAACCCGCGGCTGGGACACGTTTGAATTACCCGGGTGTTTAGGCTTGTGCTGGTGGTGGTGGTGGTGGTGGTGGTGGTAGTGCTTCTGGTAGTTGTGGTAGGCAAAGGCAGTGGTAGTGGTGGTTTTGGTAGGGGTAGTAAGGAATGAAGGTAGCTGTGGCAGTGACTGTGGTGGCAGATGGGGCAGCCAGAGGGAGGGGGAGGCCAAGGATGAGATGGAGGGATGGAGTGGAGAGGTATATGAGAGAGGGGGGTGTGAGCTGGGAGAAGGGCAGTGAAATGGCGGGGGACAGGGCGACATGGAGGCGATTTGTTTGTGGCCACCTCTTAGGGAATTAAGGCTTCTGGCAATAGATAGATAGATGAACAGATAGACCGTCAGATGTAAACAAACAGTACAGTGGGGGTGGTAGGGAGGAAAGGACAGCGGTCAGTTGCAATTTCACGCCATAGATATTCGCTGCCCTGTTTTTTTTTCTTTTGCTTCGGCCATTTAACTTTGTGTGTGTGTGTGTGTGTGTGTGTGTGTGTGTGTGTGTGTGTAGTTGTAGATGAGTGGTAGTGAATGAAGAAGGTTGAAGTGGTTTTGGATGTGGTGGTTGTGTAAAAGAAACGTAGTGTGTGTGTAATTCACCGGGTCGGTCAGGATCACTTGATGGTCGTGATCGTCAGCTTTTACCCTCCCGGAAGGGAGCTGAGAGCTCATATAGTCCGATCTAAGGGCAAGGCTGGACCTTCACACACGCACACACCCGTCCCCTTGCTCCAGGGGGACAGTAACCACCCACTTCATCAGTGAAACTTTTCGCAACCTGAGCGAGGCGCGAACTCCCGTCCACCAGTTGGCAAGCGGGAACGTTACCACTCCACCAGCGAGTGTGTGTGTGTGTGTGTGTGTGTGTGTGGCTAAATACGGTTGATCATCCTGTTTTAAGGTGTTTGTAATTCATCCCTAATGAAATAAAAAGAAAAAAAAACTCCAATCCCCCCCCCCCGTCTCTCTGTCATTGGTCCTCTCCCGACTTCCTCCTCTTTCCACTTCTCTCTTTATTACCTCTCTTCCTCCTCCATCCCTCTCTCGTACCCTTTCCTGTCCTAGGTCATTCCCTTCTCTGCCCTTCAAATCAATCAACTTCCCCGCTGGCAAACATCGTCTCCCCCCCCCACCCCCAGTGGTAGAGAAGCGACTGAGTGTCTGTCAACGCATCGCATCGTCCAATGATCAATCGTCATCGCCGCGTGAGGGCAGCACCTTACAATGTCACCTCCATCACATTGCCTGCCTGTCATCGCCGCGTGAGGGCAGCACCTTACGATGTCACCTCCATCACATTGCCTGCCTGTCATCGCCGCGTGAGGGCAGCACCTTACGATGTCACCTCCATCACATTGCCTGCCTGTCATCGTCGCACGAGGCACTAAACAGACACATACCCTAAAGAAAAATACAAACGTTAAGGCCTATAGCTTCTATTTGGATCAGAAACAGACAAGATTTTATTCAGGATTAATGAAGAGACTAAATTCTTATGGAAGAGGTGTTGCAAAGCCTCTGCTACTTAATATGAGGCTGGTAGGTGCCGTCCCTGGCTCAATTGCGTCCCATATCGGTAGTACACCCTCCCTCACGGCGTTAGGCAAACTGAGGTTCCCGGTTCGTGGTGGCCCGGCCTGCACTATAGGTGCATGAAATCTACGAACGAACGAACGACGAACGGGTTCGTGGGAGAAGCATATGATAAATAGAAAACATGCTAAATACAGCAAACAGAAGAAATTCGCCCAATTATTTGCAAATTAACAGCAAATTCACAAACTTTCTAATATAAATTCTACAACCAGTCAGAGTCCTCACTGTACTAAGATTTTATGCCTTGTCAATCACATATATATGTAAAAAAATGTTTTAAAGATATATTAGTCTAAAGAAGTTTTGTCGCAGAGCAGCACCAGTAACATGCAAGAGGTCGACAGGTAAATAATTCTGTGCTATTATTTCTTCAACGAGAAAGGCAGTTATATATCTCTTATAGCATATAAAATATAGCCAACAATTATTGTCCGCAACGGCTTAAGGGTTTTTTGCAATATCACACCACTATATCTTTAAAAAAATTGGCCAAAAAATAATCAACTCGGCTTAGCCCAGAGATGTTAGCGAGCCCGAGAAGTTACCGGACATTTCTAGTAATATTATTATTTTGAAATTTCGGTGCTATTCAAATATACTGAGAGAGGAGTTCATACTAGTTCTTCTATAACATAATGCCCAACAACGCTAATATGTCTTTTTTTGTCCAGATGTTCAAAAATACTAGTTTTTTGCGAATCAACATGCATACAAATATAACCATATGGCAATATGAATTGGTGTGCGGTCCATTCAAAACACACGTTCTCAAAGTGCTTATTTTAACATATTTCCGCCTTATTACTTTACATTAATGCTTCTACAGTTTGTAATGATGTGGTAAGACATACATAAACGCTTCTGAGATGAGTTAAATGTGAGTTTGAAACGATTTAGGCTACAAATAGAGGTTTTGTTGTCATTCATGTTTTCTCACCC
>NW_027643819.1:32500-35000 GCF_032717465.1 Coenobita brevimanus | reverse complement strand
AACGGTTTTCTGTTTAAATATCTGAACATTTAAATCGTCCGTATCATAAGATCGGTTACTGTGTAGAAATTGGGAGGAGGAGGAAGGGAGGGAAGGGGGAGGAGGGAAGGTATGGAGGGAGGAGGAGGAGGGAAGGTAAGGAGGTGGAGAGAAGGAGAGGGAGGGGTGAAGAGAGGTGGAGAGAAGGAGAGGGAGGGGTGGAGGGAAGTAGGTGGGTTTGTGGGGGGTGGGGAAAGACTCGTGAAATCTGGATGCCTGGTCGAGGTTGCGTATAAATAATTCAAACTCTCTAATATATTTAATTCAAATCCTGTATCTTTCTTTCATTATTCTCAAGTGAACTAATTAATCAGAAGATATAATTAAGCCCCAATTAACACTATAGGTGTAATTAGGAGGTGTATTTAGGCCTCATTAAGTACGAGATTTGGCGGGATTGCTATGAGGGGGGGTAGTATTATGACGCCGTGAAATATGTACTCAGTTACCATCAATTAATTTTAAACCCATTTTCCAAAACTAACCCCATTTTTTTTCAAGACAAAATTTATATAGAAAGAAAAGATGATAAATTTTTGTATATTGAGAAACAGGAAAGGCCTCGCTATTGTTTTTCTTATGCTTTATTTAAAAATTTGAAAATACTGATTGGAAACTCACCGGGAGAGAGACGCTGGCTATGAGCTGCTGTTTGGGGCAGTATGAGTTGCTATCTTGTGGAGGGAGGGTGGTTGATGAACGCTCGTGTTTATTATTATTATTATTATTATTATTATTATTGTTATTATTATTTTGCGGGCGTGTAGAGACGAAAAGGAGTATGTAACAGTGGAACCCAGATCTGTGTGACTTGCAGGGGGAGTGTCTGTGTGTTTTTCCGTGTTTTTTTGTGCTTGTAAAGGGAACAGAAATATTACAAGAGTTTTTCTCGTGTGTTTTTCTGTGTTTTAGCGCGTGTGTGGAGACGAAAAGGAATATTATCAGTCAACCCAGATCTGTGGCACTTGTAGTGGCAGCGGCTGGGTGTTTGGCCGTGTTTTTTTCTGTGTTTTTCCGCCTGTGAAGAAAAGAGGAATATTGGAAGACGAAGGAAGTGTTTTAGTGAAGTGCTATTGGAGAGAGACAGCGAGGGGAGCGATGTGACCAGGGAACTAGTGCAAGGTAAGGAGAGAGAGAGAGAGAGAGAGAGAGAGAGAGAGAGAGAGAGAGAATTACTAAAGCTGTACAACTTTCCACGGCACTTCTTCGTGACTACCATCATATTAGAGAGAGAGAGAGAGAGAAATTATTAAGGCTGTTCAACTTTCCACAGCACTTCTTCGTGACTACCATCATATTAGAGAGAGAGAGAGAGAGAGAATTTCGCAGGTTTTTTGTGCCGTGCTGTAGATGTAATAGGAGCTTCTTAACACCTTCTCCATAGCGATTTATTTTGCATATTACACCTACAAGCTTTTTTATTTAGGTCACCCATATAGTTTTCAGCAGTAATAGAAAACGGGATATCAAGGTAATATATGCAGAATGAGTCGCTATGAAAAAAGTGTTACGGATTATTTTAAAACTACTAACGTGACACAGCGGTGTGATTTTGTAAGTAACGTGTGTGTGTGTGTGTGTGTGTGTGTGTGTGTGTGTGTGTGTTGTAGTGGTAGTAGCAGTAGTAGTAGATATAGTACTAGTAGTTGTAGTAGTAGTAATAGTAGTAGTTGTAGTAGTAGTAATAGTAGTAGTTGTAGTAGTAGCTGTTGTTGTCATAGAAGTAGTAGCAGTATAGTAGTAGTAGTAGTAGTAGCCATTGTCTGTATCTATCTATTTATATCTATCTACCTTTCTATCTATTTATACCTTTATTAGATTATAGATTAGCAGGAACATTAAACGACCAGGAATGAACTCAGGGATTAGGTGTGTGTGTGTGTGTGTGTGTTGTAGTAGTAGTAGTAGTAGTAGTAGTAGTAGAAATAGTAATAGTAGTTGTAGTAGTAGTAATAGTAGTAGTTGTAGTAGTAGTAATAGTAGTAGTTGTAGTAGTAGTAGTAGCAGTAGTAGTAGTAGTAGAAATAGTAATAGTAGTTGTAGTAGTAGTAATGGTAGTAGTTGTAGTAGTAGTAATAGTAGTAGTTGTAGTAGTAGCTGTTGTTGTCATAGAAGTAGTAGCAGTATAGTAGTAGTAGCCATTGTCTGTATCTATTTATATCTATCTATCTACCTTTCTATCTATCTATACCTTTATTAGATTATAGATCAGCAGGAACATGAAACGACCAGGAATGAACTCGGATTAGGTGTGTGTATATGTGTGTGTGTGTGTGTGTGTGTGTGTGTGTGTGTGTGTGTGTGGTCCAAAATTACCATCACATCCGCTTGTTTCACACTTTCTCACATTTACCTTACCCCCCCCTCTCTCTCTCTCTCTCTCTCTCTCCAACCTTCCCCTTCCCCTCCCCCTTTCCCTAACCTGCTACCTCCCCCTCCCCTCCCTCCCTCCCCCTCCCCC
>NW_027643819.1:17500-25000 GCF_032717465.1 Coenobita brevimanus | reverse complement strand
AGTGAGTGAGTGAGTGAATAAGAGAGTGAGTGAGTGAGTGAATAAGAGAGTGAGTGAGTGAGTGAATAAGAGAGTGAGTGAGTGAGTGAGTAAGAGTGAGTGAGTGAGTGAGAAAGAGAGAGTGAGTGAGTGAGTGAGTAAGAGTGAGTGAGTGAGTGAGTAAGAGAGTGAGTGAGTGAATAAGAGAGTGAGTGAGTGAGTAAGAGAATGAGTGAGTGAGTGAGTGAATATGAGAGTGAGTGAGTGAGTGAGTGAGTGAGTGAATAAGAGAGTGAGTGAGTGAATGAATAAGAGTGAGTGAGTGAGTGAGTAAGAGAGTGAGTGAGTGAATATGAGAGTGAGTGAGTGAGTGAGAGAGTGAGTGAGTGAGTGAGTGAGTAAGAGAGTGAGTGAGTGAGTGAGTAAGAGAGTGAGTGAGTGAGTGAGTAAGAGAGTGAGTGAGTGAGTGAGTGAGTGAGTAAGAGAGTGAGTGAGTGAGTGAGTGAGTGAGTAAGAGAGTGAGTGAGTGAGTAAGAGAGTGAGTGAGTGAGTGAGTAAGAGAGTGAGTGAGTGAGTGAGTGAATATGAGAGTGAGTGAGTGAGTGAGTGAATAAGAGGGTGAGTGAGTGAATAAGAGAGTGAGTGAGTAAGAGAGTGAGTGAGTGAGTGAGTAAGAGAGTGAGTGAGTAAGAGAGTGAGTGCGTGAGTGAGTGAGTAAGAGAGTGAGTGAGTGAGTGAATATGAGAGTGAGTGAGTGAGTGAGTGAGTGAGTGAATATGAGAGTGAGTGAGTGAGTGAGTGAGTGAATATGAGAGTGAGTGAGTGAGTGAGTGAATAAGAGAGTGAGTGAGTGAGTGAGTAAGAGAGTGAGTGAGTGAGTGAGTGAATAAGAGAGCGTATGAGTGGGTGAGTAAGAGAGTAAGAGAGTGAGTGAGTGAGTGACTTAGAGAGTGTGAGTGAGTGAATTAGAGAGTGAGTGCGTGAGTGAGTGAGTGAGTGAGTGAGTGAATAAAAGAGTGAGTGAGTGAGTGAGTGAATAAGAGAGTGAGTGAGTGATTGAGTGGGTGAGTAAGTGAGCGAGTATCATCATCATCCTTTCACGGATCCACCTGGTGAACAAGCCTACATCTTTTCTATCCTTAATGACCTAGAGCAGCTTGTACAGCACCCTACCCGTATCCCTGACCGCCTTGGAGAGAGCTCCAACATACTTGACCTCTTCCTCACAACTAATCCTTCTGCTTACTCTGTTAATCTTTTCTCTCCGTTGGGCTCCTCCGATCACAACCTTATTACCTTAACCTGTCCTATCGCCCCAGTACGGCTCATGCGGACCCTCCAGGGAAACGTCGTCTCTGGCATTTTGGAGCTGCGGACTGGGAGGCCCTCAGGCAGTACTTCTTTGATTTTCCCTGGAATGATTATTGCTTCCATGGCCGTGAGCCATCTGAGTGTGCCTTGCGCATTACGGAGGTTATTCTCTCGGGCATGGAAGCATACATTCCTTTCTCATATCCTTTGACTAACGCAAGAAAGCCTTGGTTTAATCACGCTTATTCTAATGCTGTCCGCAACAAGGAGAGGGCCTACAAAAGGTACCGGAGCCAACCCACCCCTGAATCACATCATCTTTACGTTTCTGCCCGGAATCGTGCTAAGTCTGTTCTTCGCTCTACTAAAAATAATTTCATCCATACTAAATGCTCTCAACTCTCCAACTCGAATTCTTCTCGCTCCTTCTGGCACCTTGCCAAAAATCTTTCTAACAACTTTACTTCATCATCCTTCCCTCCTCTTTTCTACTCTGATGGTTCTGTAGCTATTTCTTCTACTGATAAAGCAGATCTCTTCGCACAGACTTTCTCCTCCAATTCCACCTTAGACGATTCCGGTGCTGTTCCTCCATCACTTCCCCCCTCTGACTTCCTCATGGCTGACATTAAAATTTCTTCAGTTGATGTATTTTCTGCCATCACTGGCCTCAGTACTAACAAGGCATATGGGCCTGATGGGGTCCCTCCTGTTGTTCTCAAAAACTGTGCTTCTGTGCTTACACCCTGCCTAGGCAAACTATTTCGCCTTTGTCTGTCAACTTGTACCTTTCCTTCTTGCTGGAAGTTTGCTCTCATTCAGCCAGTCCCAAAGAAGGGTGACCACTCCCAACCCTCCAACTATCGTCCAATTGCTTTAACGTCCTGTATTTCAAAAGTTTTCGAGTCAATTCTTAATAAAAAAATTTTAAGGCATCTTTCCTATCACAACCTTCTTTCCGATCGTCAGTATGGGTTCCGTCAGGGACGCTCCACTGGCGATCTTCTCACCTACCTTTCAGACTCCTGGTCATCCTCCTTTCGGGACTTTGGCGAAAGCTTTGCCATTGCACTTGACATCTCAAAGGCTTTCTGATCGAGTCTGGCATAAATCTTTAATTTCCAAACTGCCCTCCTACGGTTTCTATCCTTCTATCTGTGCCTTCATCGCTAGCTTCCTTTCTGGTCGTTCTATAGCCGCTGTCGTAGACGGCCATCGTTCTTCTCCTAGATCTATCAACAGTGGTGTTCCTCAGGGCTCTGTCCTATCACCAACTCTCTTCCTTTTATTCATCAATGATCTTCTAAGCTGTACATCTAACCCTATCCACTCATACGCTGATGACTCCACCCTTCATCTTTCCATTCGGTTCCCGCAACGCCCATCTCAACAGTTACTTCAAGAAACAAGGGATGAGGCTATGGCACACCTAATGTCTGACTTGGCTCATATCTCTGACTGGGGTAAAAATAATATGGTTGTCTTTAATGCATCTAAGACTCAGTTCTTACACCTATCAACCCGACAAAATCTTCCACAGGTATACCCACTAATGTTTAATAATATTCAGATTAATCCTGCATCATCCTTGAACATGCTTGGGGTTTCATTTACTCGGGACTTATCTTGGAAAGATCATATTACATCTCTTGTAAAATCTGCTTCCAAGAGATTGGGTGTGCTAAGCCGACTCCGCTCTTTCTTTACCCCTGCACAATTGTTGACTCTATACAGGGGTTTTATCCGCCCCTGTGTGGAGTACAACTCTCATGTGTGGGGAGGCTCCCCACATACAGCTCTTCTCAATAGGGTGGAGTCAAAGGCTTTTCGTCTCATTAACTCTCCTCCTCTTACTGACTCCCTTCAACCTCTGTCTCTTCGCTGCACTGTTGCATCTTTATCTCTTTTCTATCGCTACTTTAATGGTCACTGCTCCTCTGAACTGTCTGCTTGCATTCCTCCACCTCTACGACGGGCGCGTAGCACCCGTCTGGCAGCAAACTCTCATCCCTTTTCTGTCCAACTCTCTAATGCAAGAGTTAACCGTTACTCTCAGTCTTTCATTTATGCAACAGGTCAGCTCTGGAACTGTCTCCCTCTGTCTGTATTTCCTCCTGCCTATGATCTCCAGTCTTTCAAACGTAGTGTGTCCAGGCATCTCAAAATGATCGGATCTTGAATTTGGCTCTCTATTGTATTTTGTTTTTCTCTTGGAGGGAACTGTTACTGCGGGCTCATGGCCTTTGGTTCCTTCTTCCTCGCATTAAAAAAAAAAAAAAAAAAATCATCATCATCATCACCACCACCACCACCACCACTATGCAGCTCCTACACAAGTGTGACTAAGTAAAAGTGTTAGTCATATTCCCACTGGTTGGGGAGACACCCAAGCACCTTTCCTTACCAGTTTATTTCAACATATATCAACGTTCTCCTGTTTATGGTCACAAACTGCCACCGTTCACACATCAGTAAGAGAAAGACAAGAGTTGTGTAAGGTCAGCAAAACCCATCACTGGGCCTCAGGTGCTGGACTGCCTCCTGTGCTAAACACCACTGCCCACTACTAACCAAGGCTCTCTCATTTACCTGATCTATTATCCCTTCCCTGCTTTCTTGTCTACAGGAGCATATTGGCGGCAGATCACCATCCTCCTTTCAGGGGATGCTGACCACCAGTCCCCTGAGTTCATATCTAGCTGAGTGAAGTGAAAACAATACATGAAGCTAAATGCTGAAGGATTTAATCACTCAATTCAAAATAATGATGCCATCCTTTTTCTGAAGGAATCCCTAAACTGAGGTGAGCCATGCTACTGTACACATGGCTTGTATTCTCATCAATTAAGCAAGCTCCCTAGCCCTTAGCTAGTTATTTTTGGATACAGCGGGGTAATAGGATTTTGTACAATTTACAGGAAGAGTATGGTGATATTTAAATAATTCAAGGGGTAATAAGCATCTGGTAGCACTCATGACTGGAATGTCACTCAGCCATATTGCAGAACTTCTGCCTATCAGAATTCTTTCATTCCCCGAACTGCATCTCTCTGGAACTCGCTTCCCCAGAGTTGTTTCCCTCCAAACTTCAACCTACAGCTGTTCAGGTCCAACTGTTACGGATATTTTATGAACAGAGGACACCAGTAATCTGGTGTATGGATTATTTTTTTTTTTATTCGTTTTTCCTTCCTCTGTTCTGTTATATAAAAAAAATAAAAAAATAAATTCCTTGGGAAGAGGTGTTAGGGAGCTGCCTTAACTGAACAGAGCACCAGCCATGAGTTAAAAAACTGGCTAAGCACTGAGTCAAGAGAAGAACATAACAGAGGATAACTGAAGAAGGTTGGCAGACAAAAGCACAGACTGGCAGAACAAAGCACATAAAGAACATAACAGAAGAAGGTTGGCAGACACAAGCATATAAACACAGAATATGACACTGGCAGAACACAGCACATAAAGAACATAACAGAAGAAGGTTGGCAGAAAAAAGCACATAAACACAGAATATGACACCGACAGAACACAGCACTATGAACTAGCAAGTTTAACTGCAGAAGGCTGTGTGATCTGGGAGCAGGGCAATGAAATGGCAGAGGGACAGGGTGACATGGAGGCGATTTGTTTGTGGCCACCCCTTACGAGATTAAGGTGTCTGGCAATAGACAGATAGACAGACAACAACAAACATGCATATGAAGGGAAAACTTAAGAACATAAGAACATAAGAAGAGAGGATAACTGCAGTAGCCCGGTTGGCCCATGCTAGGCAGCTCCTAGAAGAGTAACTGAACTACTAGAATGAGATAAGGATAGCAAAGAAGAAGGCTCTCCCCCGCCCTCCAAACCCTCTAGCCGAAGCCGGCAGGAAAAAGTCAGAAAGAACACCACGCCGTATAGAAAAACTGGCGTGGACATTTTACAGGAAAGTGTGAAAGGAGAATAGAGACTATCATAGTGTAACCTGGAAAGAAAAAAATTATGAATTATAGTGTTCCTCCTCGTAACATAGGGTTTGGGTGGAGTCACCCCCTCCCTACACTATTGCCATGTTTCCTAACCCTACGATGTATAACGCCTGTGGTTTGTGTAGTAGGAATGATACATAAACATAACTCATACTAATATAACTGTAATGAAAGTGCTGACATGTATCAAGGAAGAATAAAACTATTCTGCATACTATATTATACGATAATAGAGAAACGTGGCATAAAAATTTGGCAGTGTTGCTCTAAAAATATTCTAATTATTATTTACTTCCCCAACACTTCTAACATTGCTAATTAATTTAGCAAGTATAATTGCAAGAAAATTTGAAGGGATAAAAGTGGGAAGAGGCGATCCTTTCATAATTAAAATAAATATATCAAACAGCTCTGGGGTGGCAGCACTCACGCGACACGTGTTTGTGTGGTAGCTGGTGGATGTCACCAACCCCCTACAGGATTTAGGCCTATTGGGGAAACCTCTATAAAAAAACGCGCCGTGACTTTTACCTCAAGGGTGGTGCGGAAATAAAGTCAAAATTATAATCCATACATAAAAATGGAAGTAAAAAACCATGGATGACACATAACAAAATCTAGCGAGAGAGAGAGAGAGAGAGAGAGAGAGAGAGAGAGAGAGAGAGAGAGAGAGAGAGAAATAATAATAATAATAATAATAATAAAACTTTATTTCCACTAAACAGTGGGTATTCTTATACATTATACAGTAGTACAGCATACAGTATGAAAGTTCTATACACAATATAATACAAGTTGATACATATGGTGGAGAATAGTGACAGAGAGGTAAATGGTTTAAAAGGTGTGGGGACACTTAGGTTAAAAATAGATCAATTAAGGGATTTAGGAACAAAGGCAGTGGGAAGGATTAAGACAGATGGGATTGTAAGATTAGGGAGTTTGAGCAATAGGGTAGAATGTATGCTCTCAATAAAAGTATAGCAATTATCAACGGCTAATTATTATACAGGTGTTGATGGTGGGGGTCTATATTTATAGGAGGTGTTGGTGGTGGAGGTATAGCGGGTGTTGTTGATGGGGGTGTTGTTGGGGGTAGGGGTATAGGGGGTGTTGGTGGCAGGGGTATAGGGGGTATTAGAAAAACGGAGATCACAAGAGGGAAACAGTGTCAAGGTCATCGCTGATGGAGAGGTCAGCTCGGAAACGTGGCAACAGTGCAGGGAGGGGGTGACTCCACCAAAACCCTACGTTTCGATCTGTCAGACTATAGTATTGATTATAAGATTTTCTTTATTCTATATCCACCCCTTATCAGTCATATGCTTATCTAGCCTATGCTTGAAACTCTCAATGGAAGAGGCAGCAACTACTTTACTAGGTAGCTTATTCCATTCGTCTACTACTCTATTACCAAACCAATTTCTACCGATTTCCTTACTGAAACGGAATTTTTCTAGTTTGAAACCATTATTTCTAGTTCTATCCTGTATGCTCACTTTAAGTACCTTGCTAATATCTCCCTTATTTATACCCTTCCTCCATTTAAACACCTCAATTAAGTCTCCCCTTACTCTACGCCTCTCTAGCGAATGCAGACTTAGTCTTTTCAGTCTGTCTTCATATGACAGGTTCCGGACGTCATGTATCATTTTAGTCATTCTTCTCTGTACATTTTCTAACGAATTAATATCCATTCTATAGTAAGGACACCAGAATTGTACTGCGTAGTCTAAATGTGGCCTTACTAATGCTAGATAAAGTTTTAGTATTACTTTAGATGATCTATTGCTCACGCTTCTCGAAATAAATCCTAGGACCCTATTTGCTTTATTTCTCGCATTAATACACTGTTGCCTTGGTTTAAGGTCGTTACTAATCATAACTCCTAGATCTCTCTCGCATACCGATTTGCTAATTTCTTTGTTATCTAAGCTGTATTTAGTATCTCCAATGGTCTTGCCTACGTTAAGTACTTTACATTTTTCAACGTTAAATTCCATTTGCCAAGTTTTAGACCATTTGGACAATGTATCGAGGTCTTTCTGTAAGTTATGGCAATCGTCAGTCGAGTTAATGATACGCCCTATTTTTTGTATCGTCGGCAAATTTGCTGATGCTGCTATTGACTCCTAAGTCTAGATCATTTATATATATGATAAATAATAAGGGACCGAGTACTGACCCCTGTGGTACACCGCTAGTTACTAATCCCCAGTCCGACTTAGTTCCATTTATT
>NW_027643819.1:0-7500 GCF_032717465.1 Coenobita brevimanus | reverse complement strand
TTTTGATGATCCACAAAGTACAGCTGAAGAATTTATTTTTTCGTAAACGTAGGTAAAAGAACTTTTGAAACTACACAGTTCTTGCAAGCATGTACCACCATAAATCCTGCATCTGCCAGACCTGTGACTGGTAATAACACAGGCAGCAGGACACAATTCCCACCAGACACTGTTGATGTTAACACTGTAATATTAACAATTAAACATTGACAAAATACTAAATCTTATGGCTCAAACAATATTTCACTTCGTTTTATTAAGGCTTCCCTCTTCCTACTCGCATTGTATTTAACCCACATAAATTCTTCAGTTGTTACGGGCGTCTTCCCTACTGCTTGGCAGAATGCTATAGTCACGCCTTTATATAAAAATGGACACACTCAGGTCGTGGGCAATTACCCACCAATTTTACTGCTACCTGTTTTTTTTTCCTAAAATTATTGAAAAATCGTCTCAACTCAACTAATAACATTTCTTGAATCAAACCAACTTCTCTCACAAACCCAGCATAGTTTCCGTGCTAAGCTATCCACAAATACAGCACTCACAGTTATCACTGATAATATCACCATAACATGGATAATACACACATATCACTTTTAACCCTCTGTGATCTATCAAAAGCTTTCGATAGTGTCAGCCATCCCATTCTTCCCAATAAACTCAGTAAAGGCAGTGTTGATCACTTCTACTTTGACAGCTGCCTTAATAATAGAACACAATCTGCATCCCAAACACCAAATTCTCATTCAGTAAAGTCAGTGTTGATAACTTCTGGTTTGACAGCTGCCTTAATAATAGAACACAGTCTGTTCACATCCAAAACACCAAATCCTCCAAATCAATGTCATTTATGGGGCACCCCAAGGCTCAATTCTTGGCCCTATGCCATTCAGTATATATGTCAACGATCTCTCAGCAAATCTTAACGAGTGTGTGTTAGTGCAATATGCTGATGACACTCAGTTTCTTCACAGTGGCAAACTAGATTCTCTCCAGGATATACTGCACAAATCAGAGGAAACCTTGAGTATGGTCAGGGAATATTTTCTTAACAACGGTCTTCATCTAAATACCACTAAAACGCAATGTATGTTCTAGGGTGCAGGCCAATGATCTCACTAATACCACCTAACACTACTGTACGATTTGGAGACACAGCAGTTCAAGCCAGCACTATGTAAAACACTTGGGTATATATATGGACTGCTACATGACCTTTGATAAGCATGTGAATGATCTTAGTAAAAACGTACTGGTCATATTAATATATATTAACGGGATAAAAGATGGCTTTGACAAAGACACTCGACACATCATAGTGCAGGCACTGGCCCTAAGTATGTGGCACTGCAGGCACTGGCACTAAGTATACTACGGCAGTGTAATATGTGGCACTGCAGGCACTGGCACTAAGTATACTACGGCAGTGTAATATGTGGCACTGCAGGCACTGGCCCTAAGTATGTGGCACTGCAGGCACTGGCACTAAGTATACTACGGCAGTGTAATATGTGGCACTGCAGGCACTGGCCCTAAGTATGTGGCACTACAGGCACTGGCACTAAGTATACTACGGCAGTGTAATATGTGGCACTGCAGGCACTGGCACTAAGTATACTACGGCAGTGTAATATGTGGCACTGCAGGAAATCTCAACTTTCACGTGTACAGAAACTACACAATTTTGCTGCTAAAGTTGTCGATGGAAAAGCCAGGAAGTGTGACCATGTAACGTACCATGTCACTGCAATGTTAACACAACTGAAATGTACTGTACCATGTACTGTACTGTACCATGTACTGTACCATGTACTGTACTGTACCATGTACTGTACTGTACAATGTACTGTACCATGTACTGTACTGTACCATGTACTGTACTGTACTATGTACTGTAACGTACCATGTACTGTACTGTACCATGTACTGTACCATGTACTGTACTGTACTGTACCATGTACTGTACTGTACCATGTACTGTACCAAGTCACTGCAATGTTAACAGAACTGAAATGGCTAAACACACCAAACAAGATAAAGTTGGACACAGCCGTCACAGTCTTCCAATATCCAGCTAATCTCTACCCTGACTGTCTCCTGTCTTTTCCATCGCTGTCACTGTCTCCTGTCTTTTCCATCGCTGTCACTGTCTCCTGTCTTTTCCATCGCTGTCACTGTCTCCTGTCTTTTCCATCGCTGTCACAGTCTTCCAATATCCAGCTAATCTCTACCCTGACTGTCTCCTGTCTTTTCCATCGCTGTCACTGTCTCCTGTCTTTTCCATCGCTGTCACAGTCTTCCAATATCCAGCTAATCTCTACCCTGACTGTCTCCTGTCTTTTCCATCGCTGTCACAGTCTTCCAATATCCAGCTAATCTCTACCCTGACTGTCTCCTGTCTTTTCCATCGCTGTCACAGTCTTCCAATATCCAGCTAATCTCTACCCTGACTGTCTCCTGTCTTTTCCATCGCTGTCACAGTCTTCCAATATCCAGCTAATCTCTACCCTGACTGTCTCCTGTCTTTTCCATCGCTGTCACTGTCTCCTGTCTTTTCCATCGCTGTCACTGTCTCCTGTCTTTTCCATCGCTGTCACAGTCTTCCAATATCCAGCTAATCTCTACCCTGACTGTCTCCTGTCTTTTCCATCGCTGTCACAGTCTTCCAATATCCAGCTAATCTCTACCCTGACTGTCTCCTGTCTTTTCCATCGCTGTCACTGTCTCCTGTCTTTTCCATCGCTGTCACTGTCTCCTGTCTTTTCCATCGCTGTCACTGTCTCCTGTCTTTTCCATCGCTGTCACAGTCTTCCAATATCCAGCTAATCTCTACCCTGACTGTCTCCTGTCTTTTCCATCGCTGTCACTGTCTCCTGTCTTTTCCATCGCTGTCACAGTCTTCCAATATCCAGCTAATCTCTACCCTGACTGTCTCCTGTCTTTTCCATCGCTGTCACAGTCTTCCAATATCCAGCTAATCTCTACCCTGACTGTCTCCTGTCTTTTCCATCGCTGTCACAGTCTTCCAATATCCAGCTAATCTCTACCCTGACTGTCTCCTGTCTTTTCCATCGCTGTCACTGTCTCCTGTCTTTTCCATCGCTGTCACTGTCTCCTGTCTTTTCCATCGCTGTCACAGTCTTCCAATATCCAGCTAATCTCTACCCTGACTGTCTCCTGTCTTTTCCATCGCTGTCACAGTCTTCCAATATCCAGCTAATCTCTACCCTGACTGTCTCCTGTCTTTTCCATCGCTGTCACTGTCTCCTGTCTTTTCCATCGCTGTCACTGTCTCCTGTCTTTTCCATCGCTGTCACAGTCTTCCAATATCCAGCTAATCTCTACCCTGACTGTCTCCTGTCTTTTCCATCGCTGTCACAGTCTTCCAATATCCAGCTAATCTCTACCCTGACTGTCTCCTGTCTTTTCCATCGCTGTCACAGTCTTCCAATATCCAGCTAATCTCTACCCTGACTGTCTCCTGTCTTTTCCATCGCTGTCACAGTCTTCCAATATCCAGCTAATCTCTACCCTGACTGTCTCCTGTCTTTTCCATCGCTGTCACAGCCTTCCAATATCCAGCTAATCTCTACCCTGACTGTCTCCTGTCTTTTCCATCGCTGTCACAGTCTTCAATATCCAGCTAATCTCTACCCTGACTGTCTCCTGTCTTTTCCATCGCTGTCACAGTCTTCAATATCCAGCTAATCTCTACCCTGACTGTCTCCTGTCTTTTCCATCACTGTCACTGTCTTCCAATATCCAGCTAATCTCTACCCTGACTGTCTCCTGTCTTTTCCATCGCTGTCACAGTCTTCCAATATCCAGCTAATCTCTACCCTGACTGTCTCCTGTCTTTTCCATCGCTGTCACAGTCTTCCAATATCCAGCTAATCTCTACCCTGACTGTCTCCTGTCTTTTCCATCGCTGTCACAGTCTCCTGTCTTTTCCATCGCTGTCACAGTCTTCCAATATCCAGCTAATCTCTACCCTGACTGTCTCCTGTCTTTTCCATCGCTGTCACAGTCTTCCAATATCCAGCTAATCTCTACCCTGACTGTCTCCTGTCTTTTCCATTGCTGTCACAGTCTTCCAATATCCAGCTAATCTCTACCCTGACTGTCTCCTGTCTTTTCCATTGCTGTCACAGTCTTCCAATATCCAGCTAATCTTACCCTGACTGTCTCCTGTCTTTTCCATTGCTGTCACAGTCTTCCAATATCCAGCTAATCTCTACCCTGACTGTCTCCTGTCTTTTCCATCGCTGTCACAGTCTTCCAATATCCAGCTAATCTCTACCCTGACTGTCTCCTGTCTTTTCCATCGCTGTCACTGTCTCCTGTCTTTTCCATCGCTGTCACAGTCTTCCAATATCCAGCTAATCTCTACCCTGACTGTCTCCTGTCTTTTCCATCGCCGTCACAGTCTTCCAATATCCAGCTAATCTCTACCCTGACTGTCTCCTGTCTTTTCCATCGCTGTCACTGTCTCCTGTCTTTTCCATCGCTGTCACAGTCTTCCAATATCCAGCTAATCTCTACCCTGACTGTCTCCTGTCTTTTCCATCGCTGTCACTGTCTCCTGTCTTTTCCATCGCTGTCACAGTCTTCCAATATCCAGCTAATCTCTACCCTGACTGTCTCCTGTCTTTTCCATCGCCGTCACAGTCTTCCAATATCCAGCTAATCTCTACCCTGACTGTCTCCTGTCTTTTCCATCGCTGTCACTGTCTCCTGTCTTTTCCATCGCCGTCACAGTCTTCCAATATCCAGCTAATCTCTACCCTGACTGTCTCCTGTCTTTTCCATCGCCGTCACAGTCTTCCAATATCCAGCTAATCTCTACCCTGACTGTCTCCTGTCTTTTCCATCGCTGTCACTGTCTCCTGTCTTTTCCATCGCTGTCACAGTCTTCCAATATCCAGCTAATCTCTACCCTGACTGTCTCCTGTCTTTTCCATCGCTGTCACAGTCTTCCAATATCCAGCTAATCTCTACCCTGACTGTCTCCTGTCTTTTCCATCGCCGTCACAGTCTTCCAATATCCAGCTAATCTCTACCCTGACTGTCTCCTGTCTTTTCCATCGCTGTCACAGTCTTCCAATATCCAGCTAATCTCTACCCTGACTGTCTCCTGTCTTTTCCATCGCTGTCACTGTCTCCTGTCTTTTCCATCGTTGTCACAGTCTTCCAATATCCAGCTAATCTCTACCCTGACTGTCTCCTGTCTTTTCCATCGCTGTCACAGTCTTCCAATATCCAGCTAATCTCTACCCTGACTGTCTCCTGTCTTTTCCATCGCTGTCACAGTCTTCCAATATCCAGCTAATCTCTACCCTGACTGTCTCCTGTCTTTTCCATCGCTGTCACTGTCTCCTGTCTTTTCCATCGCTGTCACAGTCTTCCAATATCCAGCTAATCTCTACCCTGACTGTCTCCTGTCTTTTCCATCGGTACACAACATGACACAAAGTATTACTAGACCAAACAATAATCTGTTCGTTGCAAAGGTTAATAGCGACTCAGGTGCAAGATCCTTAGCAGTAACACGGCCAAAGATATGCAACCACCTGCCAGAAAATGTCAAGGAATTACACAGTTTATACACTTTCACAATTACACTTAACAGTCACTAAACACCCCTCAATAATCTGATTGCATAACGCTAAACAATAATAAACCAGTAAAATATGAGGCAAATATATGATGTAATAATTCACAAGCATCAATTTGAAATAGGATATGTAATGACATTTAGTATATTGATAATTATATCCTTTGTTATTATATTTACTCCCTGACACTTATACCTTCAGTGTATAATTTTCACGTCTACACTGTGCTATTACTGTATACATAATTGATATTGTTATATGGATCACCACTGTTTGTGGAAATAAACATTATTATTATTATTATTATTATTATTATTGTACTCCCCTCCCTGCCTCCTGCCTGGCCTCACAGCTGCCAGCCAATCAGAGGGCGGCTGGTGCTAAGGGCAGAGGGAGGCGGACGCTGATTGGCTGAGCCAGTGTAAACACAGCCGCGGCAGCCATATTGCTCCGCCTACTGCCTCTTTACTATTTCCCTTTTCTCACTCTTTATCAGCCTTTTGTATCTATCCGCTGGTGTCTATTTATCTATTTGGATCTATCGTGAGTGTCTATTGGTGAGTTGAGGAGTTTGGGGAAGGGATAGATGGGATAAGGTTTTGAAGCATGTAGGGATATTTGCAGCCCTGGGTATGGCAACACCGTGGTGAAGCCCCGCATTGCTGAGAGAGAGAGAGAGAGAGAGAGAGAGAGAGAGATAATTAAGGGGGTCAGGTATGATAAGGAGAGAGAGAGAGAGAGAGAGAGAGAGAGAGAGAGAGAGAATTAAGGGGGTCAGGTATGATAAGGAGAGAGAGAGAGAGAGAGAGAGAGAGAGAGAGAAATAAGGGGAAGACAGGTGTCATAAGGAGAGAGAGAGAGAGAGAGAGAGAGAGAGAGAGAGAGAGAGAGAAATAAGGGGAAGACAGGTGTCATAAGGAGAGAGAGAGAGAGAGAGAGAGAGAGAGAGAGAGAGAGAAATTAAGGGGGTCAGATTATTTATGATAAGGGGAGAGAGAGAGAGAGAGAGAGAGAGAGAGAGAGAGAGAGAGAGAGAGAGAGAGAGAAATTAAGGGGGTCAGGTATGATAAGGGGATAGAGAGAGAGATAGAGAGAGAGAGAGAATTAAGGGGTCAGGTATGATAGAGGGGAGAGAGAGAGAGAGAAGAGATGAGGGGTCAGTATGATAAGGAGAGAGAGAGAGAGAGAGAAATTAAGGGGGTCAGGTATGATAAGGAAGAGAGAGAGAGAGAGAGAGAGAGAGAGAGAGAGAGAGAGAGAGAGAGAGAGAGAGAAATTAAGGGGGTCAGGTATGATAAGAAAGAGAGAGAGAGAGAGAGAGAGAGAGAGAGAATTAAGAGGGTCAGGTATGATAAGGGAGAGAGAGAGAAGAGAGAGAGAGAGAGAAGACAAGACAAAAGATTTTCCATAGTGTTCACTGCACTTCTTCGTGACTAAGCATCATATAAGTGTTGATTTGGTGTAGTTCTTTCACGCTTAACTTGGCTCAAAAAGACAAGACTAAGGCTTTTTCATAGTTTTCACTGCACTTCTTTACGTGACTAGCATCATTTTTGTGTTAATCTGCTAATAGTCCTTTCACCTTCCATACTTGGCCCAGAATTTCGTCTTTTTGCAGTTTATTTCACGTAGCTCACTGGCAAAAGACAATACTAAACCTCTCTATCGCTTCCCATAGCACTTCTTCGTGACTAGCATCACCTGGTGTTTATCTGTTCTTACAACTTAGCATTCAAAAGAAAGAAAGGAGAGAAGAACACGAAGAAGATGAACAAAAAGAAGAAAAAGATGAACAAAGAACAACGAGAAGACGGAGAAGAGGAGGAGGAAGAAGAACAAAAGGGGAGGAAGAAGAAGACAAGGAAGGAAGAGAAGGAAGAGG
>NW_027643818.1:170000-172500 GCF_032717465.1 Coenobita brevimanus | reverse complement strand
TTTTTATTTTGGGGCTCCCGGGACTCGAAATACTAAAATAAAAAATAAAAAAATATAATATACTTAATTGTAAATTATATAAAGGAAAATAAGGAGATAAAAAACAGGAGAGAGAAATATTTTAAATCTGCGTGTACGTTGGAAGGGTTAGGCAGCCATCTTGGAGGCAGCGTCGGTTGAGTTGAGGTGGATTGTGTGTAGTAAATTATCCCTCATCATCGGCCTAATTACGCCTCTCCAGGGAGGTCATTACGGCCCTAATTAGGTTATTATTTAGACTCCGGAGGTCATTTTAGTGCAAGATAATGTGGTTAAAATAGGAGGAAAGGAGAAAATGGCAGTTTGAAAAGATTAATTGATTTAGAAAGTTTGAAAAGCGACACCGGGGTGAGGAAGGCTGATGAGGTTTTTTAGCACCTGTTCCTCGGCGATTTATTCTTGGATATGGTGGTGATGGTGAGTTTTGTACGTTATTTATGAAGAGAATAGTGATGAGAATGAGAGTATAGTGACAGAAATAAGAGGATGGCAGAAAAGGAATTAAATCGGAGTTATAGTGAGTAGACTAGAACTGTGATATCCGATTTATGAGGACGGAATAATTCGTGATACTTATTTTCCCCAGGATTGTCTACGAAGCAAGAGAACATATGAATTAAAGCGGGTTTTTCGAATTATTTTTTTTATAGGATAGACTAGAACTGTGGTATCTTTTGTGAGATTTCTTCCACTGAAACTTTACCTTAATTTTTCCCAGGATTATCAACGACATTAGAGAGCTATTGCTGTCTATCTATCTATCTATCTATCTATCTATTGCCAGACGCCTCAATCCCATGCAGGGTATTACAAACAAATCGCCTCCACGTCTCCCTATCCCCCCGCCATTTCACTGCCCTGCTCCCAACTCCCACACCCTCTCTCATATGCCTCTCCCACCCCCATCCCTCCATCTCATCCTCGGCCTCCCCCTCCCTCTTCCCCCTCCTCTGCTCACATGCACTCTCCTCGTCAGTCTCTCATATACCTCTCCACCCCTTGTCCTCCATCTCATCCTCAGCCTCCCCTCCCTCTCCCCCCTCCATATATTGCGGTCACATTATTTTCGATTTTTTTCACTGCAGGATAGACGGCAACTGTGGTATCTGTTGTACATATGAGAATTTATAGAACATTTAATTATATATAATAGCTTTTTATGGGACTGATTGTAGCAAATGTCTGGTTTCTGAGAGGATATTAAGGTTCTAAATCTCTCTCTCTCTCTCTCTCTCTCTCTCTCTCTCTCTCTCTCTACTCTACCGTGCCCTACCCTGCCCTACCCTACCCTACACTGCCCTACCCTATCCTACCCTGCCCTGCCACTTTTCTTTCTTTCCCTACCCTACCCTACCCTACCCTACCCTACCCCATCCTACCCTACCCTACCCTACCCTACCCTACCCTACCCTACCCTACCCTACCTACCCCACCCTGCCCTACCCTACACCATCCTTCCCTACACTACCCTGCCCATACTGTGCACCCGTTGCCTACCTTGCCCCTGCCTACCTACCTACCTGTCCATTTACTCTATCTGTCTATCTATCTATTCACTCTTTACCTGTTTTGCATCTGTCTATCTTTCTGTCTATCTGTCTATCTGTCTAAGGTGCGTATGGGAACGAATATCTATCTATTTCCCTCTCCCTACCTACCTACCTACCTCCCTACCTACCTACCCTACCTACCTACCTGCTACCTACCTACCTACCTACCTTCCTTCCCAACTTCCTTCCTTCTTCCACTCCTTCCTTCCCTACCTACCTACCCTGCACCTACAGCCTGCCTACCTACCTACCAGCCATCCTACCTGCCTACCTGCCTACCCACCTTCCTTCCTTCCTTCCTTTCTTCCCTCACTCCCTCCCCTCCTTCCTTCCTTCCTTCCTCCCCTTCCCTCCCTCCCCTCCTTCTTCCTTCCTTCCTTCCTTCTTTCCCTCCTTCCTTCCTTCCTTCCTTCCACTCCAGTTTCCTCTCTCTCCTCTCACTCCCTCCCTCCTTCCCACCCACCATTTCTCTCCTCCCTCCCCTCCTTCCTTCCTTCCTTCCTTCCTCCCTCCCTCCCTCCCTCCCTCCCTCCCTCAAGGGTGTGCTGTAGGTTTATCTCTACATCCATCCTTATATTCTCTCTCTCTCTCTCTCTCTCTCTTACCTACCATTCTGTCATTGCCTACCTACCTACCTACCTACCCACCCCCCCACCCACCCACCTACCTACCTACCTACCTACCTAAACCCTCCCACCCTCCCACCCACCTACCTACCTACCTACCTACCTACCTACCCACCCACCCACCCTCCCACCCTCCCACCCTCCCACCCACCTACCTACCTACCTACCTACCCTCCCACCTACCTACCTACCTACATACTTGTCTGTCTTTCTGTCTGTCTTTCTGTCTTAGGTAATGTATGGTAGAGAGAGAGAGAGAGAGAGAGAGAGAGAGAGAGGGAAAGG
>NW_027643818.1:155000-160000 GCF_032717465.1 Coenobita brevimanus | reverse complement strand
GCCGCCGCCGCCTGCCTCCTGCTGTTCTGCCATACCACCACCACACCTGCTGCAGGCTCGCCGCCGCCTGCCCTGCTGCGGCTGCCGCCACCGCCGCCGCCTTTCACAACTACCACGTTCTGCTGCCGCCTGCCACGCCACCGCCACTAGCATCTTCGCGACCACAACCACCACCACCTACGCACAACTACCGCCGCCACTTCACCACCACCACCACCTACCACAACTACCACCACCACCTCCCCCAACCACCACCACCACGTTTCTACCACAACTACCGCCGCGCCTGCTGTTTCTGCCACCACCACCACCACCACCTACCACAACTACCACCATACGCCGCCGCCGCCGCCGCATCGCCTGTTCTGCCACCACCACCACCACCTACCACAACTTCTGCAGGCCACCACCACCACCTTGCACCTACCACAAGGCTACCACCACCACCACCACCTACCACAACTACCACCACCACGCACCACGCAGGCTGTTAGCAACCGCCGCCGCCTCGCCGCATTTCTGCTGCCGCCTGCTGTTCTGCGCTACTACAACTACCACCACCTGTTCTGCTGCACCATGACGCCACCACCACCCACCACCTGCGTTAGGCTGCGCCGCCATACTGCGCCATACGATAGGCTATACGCCGCCGCCGCCATGTTCTGCGGTTCTGCCACCACCATACCACCTACCACAACTGTTCTTTACCACCACCACCACCACCATACCACTGGACAGGCTGCCATACGACAACGCGATACCACCACCACCACCACCACCACCTACGCAACAACTACCACCACCACCACCACCACCACCACCATGCAACTACCACATACTACCAGTGCGCCACCATGCCGCATCCACCACCACCACCTACCACAACTATGTGCACCACCACCATATGCCTTGCCACCACCTACGACAACTACCACCTGCTGCCACCACCTACCACATTTCTACCACCACCACCACCACCACCACCACCTACCACAACTGTACCACTGCACCACCATGCCATACCACCACCACCACCAGATATGCCATAGCCTACCACAAACCTACACTGTTTCTGCACCACCACCTCCACACCACCTCCACCACCACCACCACCACCACCTACCACAACTACCCTCCACCGCTGCCATATTTCTTTCACCACCACCACATTCTGCACTGCTACCACCTGCAAAGCTGTACCGCGCACTTATGCCGCATTTCATCTGCCTGCCTGTACTGTTGCGCCGCCGCCTGACTACCACCACCACCACCACCACCTACCACAACTACCACCACCACGCCACTGCTGACCACCACCACCACCTACCACAGCTACCACTATTTATTTATTTATTTATATTTATATATTTATTTAATATTTAATTTATTTTTATTTATTTATTTATTATTTATTATTTATTATTAATACTTAATTATATATATTATTATTTATTTATTATATTTATTTATTTATTTATTATATCATATATTATTTATTTATTATTATTTATTTATATTTATTTATATTTATTTATTATTATTTATTATTTATTTATTTATTTATTATTATATTCATATTTATATTTATATTTATTTATTATTAATTATTTATTTATTATTTTTTTATTATTTATATATATTATAATTATTTATTATTTATTATTTATTTACTATTTATTAATTATTATTTATTTATTTATTTATTTATTATTTATTTATTATATTCACCACCACCACCTGCTGCCTGCGCATGGACCCGACCTTGCCACCACCTACCTACTAATGACTCTACCACCACCACCACCTACCACCACCACCACCACCTACCACCATTACCACCACCACCGCCACCTTCACCACCACCACCACCACCACCACCTACGAATGACCACCACCTACCACCACCACAACAACCACAACTACCACCACCACCAACACCACCACCTACCACAACTACCACCACCACCACCACCACCACCACCTACCACACCAACCACCACCACCACCACCACCACCACCACCACCACCACCACCACCACCACCTACCACAACTACCACCACCACCACCACCACCACAACTACCACCACCACCACCACCACCACCACCACCTACCACAACTACCACCACCACCACCACCACCACCACCTACCACAACTACCACCACCACCACCACCACCACCACCTACCACAACTACCACCACCACCACCACCACCACAACTACCACCACCACCACCACCACCTACCACAACTACCACCACCACCACCACCACCACCACCACCTACCACAACTACCACCACCACCACCACCACCACCACCACCACCTACCACCACCACCACCACCACCACCACCACCACCACCACCACCACCACCTACCACCACCACCACCACCACCACCACCACCACCACCACCATCACAACTACCACCACCACCACAACCACCACCACCACCACCACAACTACCACAACTACCAACATTCCATATTACCAGACAGACGGGTTTTTGTACACTATCTCTTCTCATTCACCATCTCGTCCCCGCCAGACCTCTCTCTCTCTCTCTCTCTCTCTCTCTCTCTCTCTCTCTCTCTCTCACACACACACACACACACACACACACACACACACACACACACACACACTGCTTTCATTCTTACTGTCCAATCTCTCTCTCTCTCTCTCTCTCTCTCACACACACACACACTCTCTCTCACACACACACACACACACACACACACACACACACACTGCTTTCATTCTTACTCTCGTTTTGAGAGAGAGAGAGAGAGAGAGAGAGAGAGAGAGAGAGAGAGTGAGAGTGTGATTGAACTATACAGATTTAGGCAGTGAGATAGAATTGTGTGTGTGTGTGTGTGTGTGTGTGTGTGTGTGTGTGTGTGTTGTATCTTTGTATCTCTTGTCTATCTATCTATCTATCTATCTGTCCATCCATCCATCTATCTATCTATCTATCTGTCTACCCACCCATCTATCTATCTATCTATCTATCCACCCATCCATCCACGTACCCACCCACCCACCCATTTATCTATCTGTCAATCTATCTATTTCAGAAGTCACACTAGCCACGGGTGTCTTAGCACAAGTCTACAGGAAGCTCCTCCGCCTTTCCCCATCTCCTCAAGGTAAGTAAAAGTTCAATTTATATATATACAATTTATATATATATTTTACCTCCTCCCTTGTGTTCTACGGCCCTGTCTGCTGGTGTGGGCGCGGGAGTAAGATTTTCAAGGTTGTGTCTCCTGGTGTGGGCGAGGGAGTAAGATTTTCAAGGTTGTTTCTCCGGGTGTGGGCGCGGGAGTAAGATTTTCAAGGTTGTGTCTCCTGGCGTGGGCGCGAGAGTAAGATTTTCAAGGTTGTTTCTCCTGGTGTGGGCGTGGGAGTAAGGTATTTTAGGGCTCTGTCTGCTGGTGTGGGCGTACGAAGTTAAGGTTGAGTCCTGGTGTGGGCGTGGGAGTAAGGTATTTTAGGGCTCTGTCTGCTGGTGTGGGTGTACGAAATTAAGGTTGGGTCTCCTGGTATGGGCGTGTGTATTTGTGAAAGCTCCATCATGCTTCTATCTATCAGCCTTGGTCATCTTATGGCGGCTATCTACTCTGCTCGATCTCTGGCAGCATTTCTGTTCAGTCCCTTACCCTTGAGGTCACATTTTTAACATATTTCTCCTCCCTTCCTCCCCCTTCCTCCCCCTCCCCTCCTGGCACTCTCTCCTCCCCATCCTCCGTTCCTCATTCCTACTTTTCCTCCTCTCCTTCCCTCTCCTCTTCCTCCTCCCCTTCTCTTTCTCCTCCTCCTCCTCCTCTGAGAGAGAGAGAGAGAGAGAGAGAGAGAACGTGCCCCTCTCTCTCTCTCTCTCTCTCTCTCTCTCTCTCTCCATCTGTCTTTCTATCTATCTATCCATACCTACCTACCTACCTATCTATCTATTTATATCCATATAACTATCTGTCTCTATGTATCTGTCTATCTATGCCTACCTACCTACCTACCTACCTACCTACCTACCTCCCATCCTACCTCCCATCCTACCTACCATCCTACCTACCTACCTATCTATCTGTCTATCTATCTATCAAGGGAGGATGGTGGGTAGGTGTTTGGATAGTGAGGAGGGTTAGGCAGGGTGAGGCAGAGGGAGAGGCAGGGTGAGGCAGGGTGAGAGAGAGGGAGAGGCAGGGTTAGGCAGAGATGAACCAGTCTCTCTCCCTTGGGCTATCCTCCCTTACACGAAAGGAAGGGTGTGTGTGTGTGTGTGTGTGTGTGTGTGTGTGTGTGAAGGAAGAGTTGGTTTGACTCCCCTCCCTCCCTCCTTCCTTCCTTCCTTCCTTCCTTCCTTCCTTCCTCCCTCCCTTCCTTCCTCCCTCCCTTCCTTCCTTCCTTCCTTCCTTCCTTCCTTCCTTCCTTCCTTCCTTCCTTCCTTCCTTCCTTCCTTCCTTCCTTCCTTCCTTCCTTCCTTCCTTCCTTCCTCCCTTCCTTCCTTCCTTCCTTCCTTCCTTCCTCCCTTCTTTTCCTTCTTCCTTCCCTTCCTCCCTTCCTCCTTCCTTCCTTCCCTTCCTTCCTTCCTTCCTTCCTTCCTTCTTCCTTCCTTCCTTCCTTCCTTCTTCCTTCCTTCCCTTCCTTCCTCCCTTCCCTCCCTCCCTCCCTCCTCCCTTCCTCCCTTCCCTTCCTTCCCTGCCTTCCTTCCCTCCTTCCTTCCTTCCTTCCTCCCTTCCTTCCTTCCTCCCTCCCTCCCTCCCTCCCTCCCTCCCTCCCTCCCTTTCTCCCTCCCACCCCTCCCTCCCTTGCCTTCCTTCCTTCCTACCTTCCCTTCCCTACCTCCCTCCCTTCCTCCCTCCCTCCCTCCCACATATGTACCTCCCTCCCTCCCTCCCTCCCTCCCTCCCTCACTCCCTCCCCTCCATCCTACCATTCACGCCCCTCTCCCCTCCCTCCCTCCCTCCCTCCCACATATGTACCTCTCCATCCTACCCTTCCC
>NW_027643818.1:125000-127500 GCF_032717465.1 Coenobita brevimanus | reverse complement strand
TATAACGGACATACATAATCAAACTAATTCAAATATTCCCTCGACAAGATTGAATGATTCGGTCCACACCTCCATCTCGCCCCACTCGCTCCAAATTCGGTCCACTGGCGGTCTCGGTCCCTGGAATCGCTTTAGGGTGACTCCGGGACCGAATGGGATCGAGTGGAGCGAATATTTACCCTTGGACCGAACTTAACGGGTTTTTTTGTTTACATTTGGGACGGTTATTGACGCGCCTTGTCTGTCTGTCTGTCTGTCTGTCTCTCTCTCTCTCTCTCTCTCTCTCTCTCTCTCTCTCTCTCTCTCTCTCTCTCTCTCTCTCTCTCTCTCTCTTATATTCTTCATTCCTTTCTTTCATTTTCTCATTCCTCTCTCTCTCTCTCTCTCTCTCTCTCTCTCTCTCTCTCTCTCTCCATTCTTCATTACTTTCCTCCTTTCTCTCTCTCTCCATTCCTCATTACTTTCCTCCTTTCTCTCTCTCTCTCTCTCTCCATTCTTCATTACTTTCCTCCTTTCTCTCTCTCTCTCTCTCTCTCTCTCTCTCTCTCCATTCTTCATTACTTTCCTCCTTTCTCTCTCTCTCCATTCCTCATTACTTTCCTCCTTTCTCTCTCTCTCTCCATTCCTCATTACTTTCCTCCTTTCTCTCTCTCTCGATATTTATTTCTCTTCATTCTCTTCCCTCTCTCTCATTCCTCTCTTTCTCTCTCTCTCTCTCTCTCTCTCTCTCTCTCTCTCTCTCTCTCTCTCTCTCTCTCTCTCTCTCTCTCTCTCTCTCTCTCTCTCTCTCTCTCTCAGTAGCCACTATCTCTCTCAACCTCGCATCCATCTCTGTCAGTCTGATCCTCTCTCTCTCTCTCTCTCTCTCTCTCTCTCTCTCTCCGAAATCATCTATTGCCGAAATTAGATAGATAGATTGATAGATACATGGATAGAAAGATAGATAGCCAGATGGAGATAAACAGATGGATGGATAGATAGATAGATAGATAGATAGATAAATAGATAGATAGATAGATAGATAGATGGGTAGATATAGATGGAGATAGATACAGATAGACGGTAGATAGATAGAAATTAGACAAGGTAGAGAGAGAGAGAGAGAGAGAGAGAGAGAGGAGGAGAGTGATGAAGAAAGGAAGAAGGAAGGGAGGGAGAGGGGGAGGGAAGGGACTGGAGAAGGGAAGGAAGAGAGGGAGGGAAGGAGAGATGGAGGGAGAGAGAGAGAGAGAGAGAGAGAGAGAGAGAGAGAGAGAGAGAGAGAGAGAGATGGAAGGGAGGGAGGGAGGAAGGGAAAATGGAATGTAGGGAGAAGGGGAGGGAACGGACTGGAGAAGGGAGGGAGGGAGGGAGGGAGGGAGGGAGGGAAGACCTTGTATGTCGAAAGCTCCAGACTGTGTGTAGAGCCGAAGATGCATAGGTGACGAAATGGAGGGAGGGAGGGAGGAAAGGGAGGAGGGAGGGAAGGATGGAGAGAGGGAGAGAAGGAATGAAAAGAGAGAGGGAGTGAAGGAGGGAGAGTGGGAGGAAGGGAGTGAAGGGAGGGAAAGAGAGAGGGAGGGAAAGGGAGAAAGAATGAAGGATGGAGGGAGGGAGAGGGAATGAAGAGAGGGAGTGAAGGAGGGAGAGTGGGAGGGAGGCAGGGAAGGAAGGGGGAGGGAGAGGGGGAGTGAAAAGAGGGAAAGAGAGAGTGAAGGATGGAGGGAGGGAGGGGGAGAGTAGGGAGTGAAAGGGAGAGGGAATGAAGGAGGGAGAGTGGGAGGGAGGGAAGGAAGGAAGGGGGAGTGAAGGGAGGGAAAGAGAGAGGGAGGGAGGGAAAGAGAGAGTGAAGGATGGAGGGAGGGATGGGGTGAGTAGGGAGTGAAAGGGAGAGGGAGTGAAGGAGGGAGGGAGGGAAACTGATGGAGAGGGAGAGAAAGAGGGAGAAGAAAAAGAGGGAGAAGAAAAAGAGGGAGAGTAAGTCAAGAAGGAGGAGAGAAGGAGGGAGAGAGAAGGAAGGAGGGAGAGAAGGGAGAAGGAAGGAAAGGGAGGAAGGAAGGAGGGAGGAAGGGAGGAAGAGGAAGGAAAAAAAAGGGAGAGGAAGGAAGAGGAAGGGAGAGAGAGAGAGGGGGAATACAGATGGTTGAATTATACGTACATAAAACGTGTGTGTGTGTGTGTGTGTGTGTGTGTGTGTGTGTGTGTGTGTGTGTGTGTGTGACAATGAGAGAGAGAGAGAGAGAGAGAGAGAGAAGGAGTGTGTGTGTGTGTGTGTGTGTGTGTGTGTGTGTGTGTGTGTGTGTGTGTGAGAGAGAGAGAGAGAGAGAGAGAGAGAGAGAGAGAGAGAGAGAGTGTGTGTGTGTGTGTGTGTGTGTGTGTGTGTGTGTGTGTGTGTGAGAGAGAGAGAGAGAGAGAGAGTGTGTGTGTGTGTGTGTGTGTGTGACAATGAGAGAGAGAGAGAGAGAGAGAGAGAGAGAGAGAGAGAAGGAGTGTGTGTGTGTGTGTGTGTGTGTGTGTGTGA
>NW_027643818.1:90000-95000 GCF_032717465.1 Coenobita brevimanus | reverse complement strand
AATAACATCATAACTTCCATCTGCAAGTGAGCGCACCACATCTATGTTTTTCCTTAATGAACAACAGTTGTAAGTACAAATAGTAATATCCATAATGATGTAGGGTACAGTATTATGCTTCTCTATACTACAATATTAAAAATGCACAGAAAAAAAAAATACAGACAATGAAGCTTAAAAGTACCAGAAAAAAGTCCAGTAAAAAAATAAAAAAATAAATAAACTCCTATCTAAAATTATCTATGAAAGAAAAAATATAAAAAAGAAAGGTTCAATATAGGATGATAAAAACTGAAGCAAAAGGAGGCAGATAGTGAAAAAAAAATACATATACATATATACATATATATATACACATACATAGACACATACATACATATACATATACACACATACATATACATATACATACACATATACATACATATACATACACACACACACACACACATATATATGTATATAAAACTCCAATAATAAAATACCAAAAGATTAAAAAATATGCAATAAAATAATAAAGTCTAAGATATTCTGTAACCATAAAATACCCACAGTATAACAGAATGCAAAAGTACACAGTAATGTTAAAAATAGTATACACAGTAGTCAGTAAATCAACTGAAGACAAAAGTCAAGATAATAAAAAATATTAAAAGTTGTAGACAGTAAAAAAAATATCTATATATAAGTATCTAAATCGAATCTTTGTTTAAGGTCCCCCTAGACTTATTATAAAACTTATCTAAAACAATGTCCTCTGGCCATAAATCTCCGTTAAATAATTTATCTCTATCTGTAGCTCGTACAGTAATCTTATAAGCATGGAACTCCTCTGATCTAATTTGCAGTTTCTCAATGTTTATTACAGAAATATTAAAAACACTATAAATAAAATTCTTTATACTGTCAACAGAGACTTGTTTATCTACCCTCCCCAAGAATACATCCAAAGTTTTTTTCACTGCTTTAATATCATGCCCACCACTCTTCATTGAGCCTGTTACACCTCTAAACTGAGGTCTTTTCATTCTAGGTCTTCTTCTCTCAACAAGCTGCCACTCACCAAGTTTATCATCACTGGTATTATTCATGGTCTGCTTTTGAAATTGCTTTGCTTCCTGTCCAGTAACATTATTATCACTCTCTTTTCTCAGTTGTGATCTCTTTATTTTGGTTATTGCCCCAGCAGTGGAGTCTATGACAGGCATATTAGGAGTGCTTGTCCACCAACAAGTAGTAGTAGTAGTTGTAGTAGTAGTAGTAGTAGTAGTAGTAGTAGTAGTAGTAGTAGTAGTTGTAGTAGTAGTAGTAGTAGTAGTAGTAGTAGTAGTAGTAGTAGTAGTAGTAGTTGTAGTAGTAGTAGTTGTAGTAGTAGTAGTAGTAGTAGTAGTAGTAGTAGTAGTAGTTGTAGTAGTAGTAGTAGTAGTTGTAGTAGTAGTAGTAGTAGTAGTAGTAGTTGTAGTAGTAGTAGTAGTAGTAGTAGTAGTAGTAGTAGTAGTAGTAGTTGTAGTAGTAGTAGTAGTAGTAGTAGTAGTAGTAGTAGTAGTAGTAGTAGTAGTAGTAGTAGTAGTAGTAATAATAATAATAATAATAATAAATAGAAATAATGATAATAATAATAATAATAATAATAATAATAATAATAATAATAATAATAATAATAATAATAACAATAACAATACAATAATAACTAGTATGTAGGTAGGAGAGGGCACCCACCATCCACTCACTCGATGCACTGCTAAAATTAGGTGACTCTACACTGAGTGACGAGCCAAACGGTTTCCTGTTCTGCATATAAACATAACAATGGACGCCAGGTGGTCAGGTGGGTTACGGCGCTGCAACCAGACCAAAGTGTGGCTGGGATTTGATGTTGAGGAAATGCTGCTCAGGGACCCTGACTGGTCATCTGTATACGGATTATATTGTCTACCCTCCTGGATTCAAGGGTAGTGAAGGACTGTGTGTGTGTGTGTGTGTGTGTGTGTGTGTGTGTGTGTGTGTGTGTGTGTCTAGAGATGTACACTTGAGAGAGAGAGAGAGAGAGAGAGAGAGAGAGAGTGACGTCAGCAAAGATGTTTAGTCTTAAAGGATGATTGATTACTTACATTCTCGCCTGAGCCAAGCAAACTTTCTCTCTCTCTCTCTCTCTCTCTCTCTCTCTCTCTTTAAATTCCACCCTTTTATCCTTTCCTTCCTGTCTTTTCCTTTTCTCCGACTGCCCTCGTTGGTCTCCCCCCCACTCTCTCTCTCTCTCTCTCTCTCTCTCCGGTGCTGCAAAATTAAGACAGATCTTCACAAAGCATTTTCCTCCTTCCATATTTGAGGAGGAGGAGGAGGAGGAAATGAGAGAGAGAGAGAGAGAGAGAGACATAAGGAAAGACAATCAGGAGTGTGACACAAGAGGAAGGAAGGAGGGAAGGAAGAAGGAAGGAAGGAAGGAAGGAAGAAAAAAAGGAACGGAAGGAAGGAAGAAAGGATGGATGAAAGGAAAGAAGGAACAAAGGAAGGAAAGAAGGAACAAAGGAAGGAAAGAAGGAAGGAAGGAAGGAAGGAAGGAATGAAGGGAGGAAAGATGGAGGGAAGGAGGGAAGAAAAGAATGAATGAATGAAAGAAGGAAGGGAGGATAGAGGGATGAAAAAATGGATGGAACGAATGAAGGAACGAACTAACAAACTAATGAAGGTAGGAAGAAAGGAAGGAAGGAAGGAAGAAGAGGGAGGAAAGAAGGAAGGAGGGAAGGAAAGGAAGAAAGGAAGAGGGAGGAAAGGAGGAAATAGGAAACTAAGTGCAGGAGAGAGAAACAGAATGAAAATGAGTGAAACTGAGAGAAAGAGTAAAAATATGAAGGGATTATAATAACAACACACACACACACACACACACACACACACACACACACACACACACACACACACACACACACACAGCAATAACAGAAGCTGGAGCAGACAAAACACAAGTGCCAGACAACCCCTACCTTTTTGCAGCTGACGAGGGCGATGATGGTGATGAGGTTGGCCGGGACGCCGAGGACGATGAAGGCGACGCAGCAGAAGACGGCAAAATCCAGCAGGTGTGGAGGGTAGTTGGCGAAGAGCGCCTCTACTCGCGTCCCATTGCTCGAGGGGGAGGTCTGGAGGCTCGAGTTGTGGGCCAAGGAGGAGAGATAGACGGTCCCCTGATCTCCAAGGATGAGAAGGGTCCCACTCGAATCCAGGTCTTCATTTGCGTTAGTGGGATTGACAGATTCTTGGAGATTTAAGCCTCTGCCTGTGCTTACGGTGAAGAAGAGAGCCTGGCTGACGATGGATGTGGAGTTTTGACCATCCACCTCCTCCTTCACTTCCTCCCGCCTCCCTCCTCCTCCAGCTACTCCTCCAGCAGAGCGGAGCAGTGCCCCTAAGATGCCCTGACCTTGCCTGACTTCAGACTCCGTACTGTTCCTTACTGTGTCAAGGAAGGTCATGGTGTGTGTAGCCCCGGTCAGGTCCACCCTAACAAGCGTCCTGTCTTCCTCATCATTTTGGTCATTCACTCTTCAATGCCGGTGTCTAATTTCCAATCTTCCCTCAGATTTCATAGCTGCCTTTCCCTGTACTGTCAACCCATTTCAGTATATCATTAGCCTGCATTTCTCTACTGGGGTTCACAGCACTCAGGATGCATGTAACTCTTCCTCCTGTCTCAGCAGCACTTCCTGTATTTACCTTACCCAAGTTCCAAGCCACTAGATTTTTTCCAGTTTTCTTTAAGTTTTTCTTGTGATTTTCTGTGGGGTTCTTGCAGTACTATCAGGAATCCACCAAAACATTCCTTCGTCATGAATTTCCCTGCTTGCATGCACCTTATGTAGCTTCTAAGTGACTGGATCTTTTCTTTGGGCTTAACTACTGCAATAATGCAAGAGTTAACCGTTACTCCCAGTCCTTCATTTTTGCAACAGGTCAACTCTGGAACTGTCTCCCACTGTCTTATTTCTTACTTCCTATGATCACCAGTCTTTCAAACGCAGTGTGTCCAGGCATCTCGAAATGAACGGATCTTGAATCTGGCTCTCTGTTATCTGGCTTTTATTTTTTCTTGGAGGGAACAATCTTGCTGGCTCCTGGCCTTTGGTTCTTTCTTCCTTCAAAAAAAAAAAAAGGATAATTGTCCGGCATTTAAATACGACTGAAATCTGACTCATACACCTTAGTGGATTTTAACATTTCTTCATCTCTTCTCTCACTCCTTCTCCCTCACTTTCTCACACTTTCTCTCACTCTAATCCCTCCGTCACTGGTGCTGCATCAAGTAGTCTGTTTTTCTACTTCCATACCTTAGATACAAAGCCACCGCACACAACACTTTTTCAATAGCACTATCTCATTTCCAGGACTTTTATCTCAGTTTTCCCTCTCACTCTCAAACCTCCTCTACTTTTCCTTCCGTTTCTTCCTCCTCCTCCTCTTCTTCTTCCTCCTCCTCCTCCTCCTCTTCTTCTTCTTCCTCCTCCTCCTCCTCCTCCTCCCACCTCTCCTTCCTCCTTATCCTTTCCTTTCCTTTAATCTATGGCTGAATTGTCCGACTTTCCTTTCATGCCTCGTCCCCACGCCACTCGCTTAATATTTTCCTGGAAAAAAAGGGGAAGAGAGGCAATAAATTAAGTAGGCATAAAGAGGCAATAAGTAAAGAGGCAATAAGTAAAGAGGCAATAAGTAAAGAGGCAATAAGTAAAGAGGCAATAAGTAAAGAGGCAATAAGTAAAGAGGCAATAAGTAAAGAGGCAATAAGTAAAGAGGCAATAAGTAAAGAGGCAATAAGTAAAGAGGCAATAAGTAAAGAGGCAATAAGTAAAGAGGCAATAAGTAAAGAGGCAATAAGTAAAGAGGCAATAAGTAAAGAGGCAATAAGTAAAGAGGGCAATAAGTAAAGAGGCAATAAGTAAAGAGGGCAATAAGTAAAGAGGGCAATAATTAAATTGGGCAATAAGTAAAGAGGGCAATAAGTAAAG
>NW_027643818.1:50000-82500 GCF_032717465.1 Coenobita brevimanus | reverse complement strand
CCGTCTATCTATCTAATCATCTATCTATCCGTCCATCTATCTATCCATCCATCTATCTACCTATCTATCTATCTATCTATTCGTCTATCTATCTAATCATCTATCTATCTATCTCCATTTACCTAATCATCTGTCTATCTACCTATCCGTCTGTCTATCTAATCATCTATCCATCTATCCGTCTATCTATCTATTTATCTATCTATGAATCACCTTTTATCTATCGCTACTCACCTTCACTTCTTAGTATTACGTTTCACTTTGAGTTGCACGGTATGTCCTCCACCCATTTCACCCAATTTTTCAACCCATTTCACTCTCTGCTGGTCCATTTCAACCTATTTCACAACCCATTTCACCCTATCTTGACCATTTCACCCTATTTCTCTCTCATTTCACCCTATTTCGCTCCCATTTCATCCTATTTCTCTCCCATTTCACCTAATCTCACCCCATTTCAGTCTCTGCCAGTCCATTTCAACCTATTTCTCAACCCATTTCGCCCTATGTTGCCCATTTCACCCTATTTCTCTTCTAATTCACCCAATTTTTCAACCCAATTCACCCTATCTTGTCCATTTCATCCTATTTCTCAACCAATTTCACCATCTCTTGCCCATTTCACCCTATTTCTCTCCCATTTCACCCTATTTCGCTCCCGTTTCAACCTATTTCTCTCCTATTTCACCCTATCCCTCTCCCATTTCACCTAATTTCTCACCTCATTTCAGTCTCAGCCAGTCCATTTCCACCTATTTCTCAACCCATTTCGCCCTATCTTGCCCATTTCACCTTATTTCTCTCCCATTTCATTTAATTTCTCACCCATTTCACTCTCCCTTGTCCATTTCAACCCATTTCACTCTACCTTGTCCATTTCACCTTATTTCTCTCCCCATTTCACCCACTTTCTCAACCCATTTCACCCTCAGCTGGTCCATTTCAAAATATTTTCAACCCATTTCACCCTATCTTGCCCATTTCACCCTACCTTGCCCATTTCACCTAATTTTAAAACCCATTTCACCCTATTTCACCTAATTTCTCTCCTATTACACCCAATTTCTCAACTATGTTAAGCCTATCTTGCCTATTTCATCCCATTTTTCAACCCAAATTTATCAACCAATTTACCCAATTTCTCAATTCATTTCAACCTGCCTTGCCCATTTCACCCATTTTTTCATCCCATTTCAACCCATTTCTCAACCCATTTCACCCAATTTTTCATCCCATTTCAACCTATTAAATCATTTACTCCTATTTCACCCAATTTTTCATCCCATTTCATCCTATTATATCATTTACTCCTATTTCACCCAATTTTTCGTCCAATTTCAACCCATTTCTCAACCAATTTAATCTTATTTCACCCATTTCTTTCCTATTTCACCCATTTCTTTCCCATTTCACCCATTTTCTTTCCTATTTCACCCATTTCTTTCCTATTTCACTCATTTCTTTCCTATTTCACCATTTCTTTCCTATTTCACTCATTTCTTTCCTATTTCACCCATTTCTTTCCTATTTCACCCATTTCTTTCCTATTTCACCCATTTCTTTCCTATTTCACCCATTTCTTTCCTATTTCACCCATTTCTTTCCTATTTCACCCATTTCTTTCCTATTTCACCAATTTCTTTCCTATTTCACTTTCAGTTGGATTCACTTTCCCCTCAGGCAGTGATGTTTATTATCCTTATTCAACGGAGAGAGAGAGAGAGAGAGAGAGAGAGAGAGAGAGAGAGAAACCGACACACACACACACACACACACACACACACACACACACTAACAACTTCCGGATCTCTAATTGGAAGCAATAATAATAAATAATAAAAAATGATAAATAATAAATAATAAAAAATAATAAATAATAATAATAATTAAATAATAAATAAATATGTAAATTAATACAGCCAGGTTAGTCCTAATTAAACACACACGTCCTTAATTAAACACCTGGGGAACCAAAACCACAATGCTGTTTTTGTTTATAATGGTAAATGATCATCCACTCACTTGATGTAGTGCTGCCTACTTCTTCCTTCACCTTTATCATTCTTTTTCTGTGTCTGCTCTCCTCTCTTCCCATTTCCTACCATCATCCACTCACTTCATGTAGTGCTGCCTACTTCTTCCTTCACCTTTATCATTCTTTTCCTGTGCCTGCCCTCCTCTCTTCCTATTTCTCACCATCATCCACTCACTTGATGTAGTGCTGCCTACTTCTTCCTTAACCTTTATCATTCTTTTCCTGTCTGCCCTCCTCTCTTCCTATTTCTCACCATCATCCACTCACTTGATGTAGTGCTGCCTACTTCTTCCCTCACCTTTATCATTCTTTTTCTGTGTCTGTCCTCCTCTCTCCCTATTTCTCCCATCTTTCCTGTCACTTTTTATTACTCTTCTTTCCTTTTCAGGTGGCTTTACACTGAGTGACAAGACTAATGGTTTCCTGTAAGCCAGGAAACCATTTACAACGCTGGGTGGTAACCATATCACCAACCCATACGTGTTCCCTACGTGTCAACAAGTGGGTTGGCGGAGGGTTAGTGCCCCTCCCCGTAAAACAACTAACTCAAAGACAAACGACCACCCCTTACGGGATTATGGCGTCTGGCTACAGATTGTCAGACAGATAGATAAACAGATAGACAGATAGACAGAGATAAACAGACAAACAGATAGATAGACAGACAGACAGACAGATAGATAGACAGATAGATAGTAAATAAAATGATGTAAAGGCAACAGGGGAACATTAACAGATTTTGTACAACTGTTCTTCCTGCCATAAGAGGATTTTATACACAAGAAATATATAAGACAAAACTTCTATCTATCTGTCTATCTATCGGTCCATCTGTGTATCTGTTTTCTCTGCCTGTCTGTCGGTCCGTCTATCTATCTATTCGCCCATCTATCTATCCATCGGTACCAACGTGATTGTAAGTATATATCTATCTGGCCATTTATCTATCTATTTATCTATCTACAGCCAACACCGTTATCCCATCAATCTGCCCTCCCTCCAACTCACAACACTCACTCACCTGTCCACCAAATCCCTCCACCTCGTCCTCACTCTGCCCCTCCCACGCCACCTCACGCACAAGCACTCTCCTAGTCAGTCTCTACTTCCACACTCTCTCCAGTGGTTTATAACACTGAAAAGCCACTAGTATAAAGCCAGGAGCGCCAAGCCAGCCTGCTAATATAAGGCTTAAGCTGCACTAACCCACCAAGCCAGTGGCGGGGCAGGCAAGAATAAGGAAGGAAAGGCACTTGAAAAACACGACTAACTTTGCCACTAAGAGAAAGTTGGCTCTCTCTCTCTCTCTCTCTCTCTCTCTCTCTCTCTCTGTGCTCCAAGAGACGCGTGTGGCAATGACAGTCTTGTGAAGACACTGGAAAATAAGCCTTCAGAACAACAATAATTAATAATAATAATAATAATAACGATCATGATAATAATAATGATGATAATGATGATAATTATGATGACAATGATAACAATACTAATACTAATAATTGTAATAATAATAATATTAATAATAATAATAATGAAGAAGAACAAGAAGAACAAGGACAAGAACAACAACAACAACAACAAAAGTAATAGTAATAAGAGTAGTAGTAGTAGTAGTAAAACAAGAACAATAATAATAATAATAATAATAATAATAATAAATCATAATCATAATAATCATAACAGCAATAATAACAATGATAATAATAATAATAATAATAATAATAATAATAACAATAATAAAAATTATAACAATAGAAAAATAATAATAATAATGATGATAATAATAATAATAATAATAATAATAATAATAATAATAATAATAATCTATCTATCTATTGCCAGACGCCTCAATCCCGTTTGGGGTGGGCACAAACAAATCGCCTCCAAGTCGCCCTATCCCCCGCCATTTCACTGCCCTGCTCCCAACTCACACACCCCTCTCTCATATACCTCTCCACCCCATCCCTCCATCTCATCCTTGGCCTCCCCCTCCCTCTTCCCCCCTCCACCTCACTCACATACACTCTCTTCGTCAGTCTTTCACCCTCCATCCTCTCCACATGGCCAAACCACCTCAGTGTGTTCCTCATAACGCTTCCTATCACATCCACATCAACACCACAACGCTTCTTTATATCCTCATTCGTCAGCCTGTCTCTCCACGTGACTCCACAGGCTCCTCTTAAATAACTCATTTCCACTGCTCTCACTCTTGACTTGTGTCCTTCCAACAATGTCCAAGCTTCACTTCCGTACGTTAGAGTTGGTATCACAATACTGTCATGTAGTAACTTTTTCACTTCCATGCTCACTTCCCTGTTTCTTATCACTGCTTTCAAAGAACCTGCAACCTTTCTTCCCTGCTGTACCCTTTCAAGCACTTCACCCTCCAAACCTCCATCCTTACTCATCACACTACCCAAGTACTTAAACGTAGGGAAGAGTAAAGTGATGGTCTTTGAGTGAGGTGAAGTTAGTGAATGTACAGCGATGTTGGATGGTGAGAAATAATAATAATAATAATAATCTATCTATCTATCTATAGCCCGACGCCCTAATCCCGCAAAGGGTGGCCACAGACAAAACGCCTCCAAGTCGCTCTGTCACCCACCATTTGACTACCTTCCCCCAACTCACCCCCCCTCCCTCATATACCTCTCAACTCCATCCCTCCACCTCATCCTCGGTCTACCCCTCCCTCTCCCTCCCTCCACCTCACCTACATACACCCTCTTAGTTAGTCTTTCATTCTCCATTCTCTCCACATGTCCACATCCACCCCACAACGTTCCTTCACTTCTTCATTCGTCAACCTGTCCCTCCAAGTCACTCCACATGCTCCTCTCAAGTAACTCATTTCACTGCTCTCACTCTTGACTTGTTCCCCTCTTGCAAGGTCCACGCCTCGCTTCCATACGTCAGGGTAGGGATCACAATACTATCATGCAGTGACTTCTTAACTTCCATACTCACCTCCCTATTTCTCATCACTGCTTTCAGTGTACCAACAACCTTCCTTCCCTGCTGTACCCTTTCACGCACTTCATCCCCCAAAGTTCCATCCTTACTCATCACACTACCCAAGTACTTGAATGCACTCACATTCTCCATATCCTCACCATCCAACCTCACTATACATTCTGTGACTTCATTCCTCTCAAACACCATAACTTTACTTTTGTTTACATTAACTTTCAGCTTCCTCCTCCTACACACTGTCCCAAATTCATTCACCAAACCTTGCAACTCCCATTCATCTTCACTCAACAGCACTGTATCATCAGCAAACAGCAACACCAGAATCTTCCAAATCTCACCCTCATTCATTAGAGCCACCCCCACATCCACTGCCCTACCCTGCACCTCCTTTACAACCCCATCCATGTATATATTAAACAGCCATGGAGACATCACACAACCCTGTTTCAGTCCCACACTGAGATCAAAGAACTTACTCAGCTCACCATCTACTCGCACCGTAGCCCTAGCTCCTTCATACATACTCTTCACAGCATTCAACAATTTCCCATTCACTCCATATATTCTTAATACCTTCCACATACCTTGCCTATCTATTCTGTCATAAGATTCATAACACTTGGTAAAAATGTGCTGAATACAAACACACACAATAAGCTTGCATGGTTTTTAGCAAACTCTATGGAGAACTTTTCAGCATAAATGTCATTTAGTGCATCAGTAAAATATCTAAGATGAATACAATACTGGTACTGTATAATGCTTTATGCATGAGCAACAATCCCGACAGGAATCTTTTTAAAGGATAGTACACCAACTCTGAGCGTGTAGTGACCCCACGCTATTTAGTGATCCGGCAAACACTGATAACTTGCAGGAGTTTGTGGGGGCACTTATATTGTTCACCATGTCTATATCACGTTGACAATTGGTAAGACCACAGAGAATACACACACTACTGTTCCTGTTAACTTTTACATATATTTCTAAATCATTAGCAAAACTCTTGTATTGCCAGTTCAAAGCTAAAGCCAAGTGGCTGATGTATATAAAAAAAACAATACAGGGCCTAACACTGGCCCCTGGGGTACTCCACTTAACACAGCTCGGAAGCAACTCTACCACCATCCACCACAACAGACATTTTCTTCCCGGTTAGAAATTGGGGAAGCCATGCGAGGCCATTTCCAGCAATTCCCAAGCATTGTAATTTTGTGATGAAGTTAACCAAGATAATGCGCACCTTTCCCAGCACACTCAGTTTAAAATGTCACAACAATCCTGCAGACGACAGCCACTGTGGAAGGGTGTGTTCACGTCGCTTAGAGCAACAAGTCTTGAAGGTCTCGTCAAAATTATTAATGTAAAAAGATAAAGAATTGCATGCCACATTATAAGATTATGAAAATAACCCAGGATAAAATATCAAACGAACCTCGGACAAATATAAATTCTGCAAGAAGAAATAGATAAATGCTGTATTGTAAATTTATGAAAATATATAAGGACGAAATATCAAACCTGAATATCAAAATTCCCTGCCATTCTAATTCCTCATACTGGCGCCTTATTTAAAAACCGTTTCTTCGATAAATCTATACCATTCTGATACATAATAATATTCATCATTCATTTAACTCCTCAGATTCCGGCTAAAGCCTCAGATAACCCTCTCAGGCTCCTATAATTTACTCTCAGCTGAATAAAATCATCTGACATTAGCTGGAGTGAAATATTAGATCTGTTCCAACAATGTCTCTCGATTTTAATTCACTGCCTCATCCTCCACTCCTCCCTCACCCATCCAGAAAATTACTCTCGCTCCTTCACTCCCCAAATTTACATCTGCCAATCCATCACTCCCTATTTTCCCTCTCTCACTCCCGCCATCTCCTAAATACTTCTTCTCGCTCCCCATTGCACTTCTCTGCCGTAATTTCACGCCTTCAGACTCCTCTCTCTCTCTCTCTCTCTCTCTCTCTCTCTCTCACACACACACACACACACACACACACAACTGATATCCAAATGTAATAACTGAAATTCTCGAGTGACAGTGATGGAGAGAATGGCATGTTGAGTGAGCCTTTGACTGGCTAATTTTAACAGTGCTAGAGTGAGTGAGTGTGTGGGTGTGTGAGTGAGAATGAGTGAGTGGGTGAGTGAGTGAATGAATGGGTGAGTAAGTGAGTGAGTGGGTGAGTGAGTGAGTGAATGAATGAATGGGTGTGTGAGTGAGTGAGTGGGTGAGTGAATGGATGGGTAAGTGAGTGAGTGAGTGAGTGAGTGAGTGAGTGGGTGAGTGAGTGAATGAATGGGTGAGTGAGTGAGTGAGTGAGTGGGTGAGTGAGTGAGCAAGTAAGTAAGAGAGTGAATGAATGGGTGAGTGAGTGAGTGAGTGGGTGAGTGAGTGAGCAAGTAAGTAAGAGAGTGAATGAATGGGTGAGTGAGTGAGTGAGTGGGTGAGTGAGTGAGCAAGTAAGTAAGAGAGTGAATGAGTGGGTGAGTGAGTGAGTGAGTGGGTGAGTGAGTGAATGAATGGGTGAGTGAGTGAGTGAGTGAGTGGGTGAGTGAGTGAGCAAGTAAGTAAGAGAGTGAATGAGTGGGTGAGTGAAGGTACGTGGGTGATTGAGGGGGTGAGTGAGGGAGTAAGTGGGGGAGTAAGTGGGTGAGTGAGTGGGTGAGTGTGTAAGTAGGAAAATGAGTGAGTGAGTGGGTGGGTGGGTGGGTGAGTGAGTGAGTGAATGAGTGAGCGACAAAGTGAGTGAGAAAGCGAGAGTGGGTGTGTGAGTGAGTGAGTGGGAAAGTGAGTGAGTGAGAAAGTGGGTGAGTGAGTGAGTGAGTGAGTGTGTGAGTGAGTGAATGAATGGGTAAGTGAGTGAGTGGGTGAATGAGTGAGTGAGTGAGTGAGTGAGTGAGTGTGTGAGTGAGTGAGTGAGTGAGTGAGTGTGTGAGTGAGTGAATGAATGGGTAAGTGAGTGAGTGGGTAAGTGAGTGAGAGAATGAATGGGTGAATAAATAAGTGGGTGAGTGAGTGAATGAATGGGTGAGTAAGTGGGTGAATGAGTGAGTGGGTGAGTGAGTGAATGAATGGGTGAGTGAGTGAGTGAGTGAGTGGGTGAGTGAGAGAGCAAGTAAGAGAGTGAATGAGTGGATGAGTGAGGGTAAGTGGGTGATTGAGTGAGTGAGGGGGTGGGTGAGGGAGTAAATGGAGAAGTAAGTGGGTGAGTGGGTGAGTGTGTAAGTGGGAATGTGAGTGAGTGAGTGGGTGGGTGGGTGGGTAAGTGAGTGAGTGAGTGAGTGAATGAGTGAGCGACAAAGTGAGTGAGTGAGAAAGCGAGTGAGTGAGTGAGTGGATGGGTGGGTGTGTGGGTGTGTGAGTGAATGAGTGGGAAAGTGAGTGAGTGAGAAAGTGGGTGAGTGAGTGAGTGGGTGAGTGAGTGAGTGGGTGAGTGAGTGAGTGGGTGAGTGAGTGAGTACGCGATTGAGAATGAGAGTGAGCCAGGGGGGAGTGAGAAAACGATCAAGTGAGTGAGTGAGTGGGTGAGTGAGAAAGCGAGTGAGTGAGTGAGTGAGCAAGTGGGTGAGTGAGAAAGTGAGTGAGTGAGTGAGTGAGTGAGTGAGAAGTGAGTGAGTGAGTGGGTGGGTAAGTGAGAAAGCGGGTGAGATAGTGAGTGGGAGTGAAGGGCGATAATGGTGAAGCGATGGACACAAACTTTATAGATTGGCTTTAATATATATATATATATATATATATATATATATATATATATATATATATATATATATATATGAAATAGTTATTTTGCTCTACAAAAAAGGTGACTCAAAAGATCTTAGTAACTATCGACCCATTAGCTTATTATCAGTCATTTACAAACTCTTCACTAAAGTCCTTACGAACAGAATAACAACAATTTTGGAGGAAAACCAACCTCGTGAACAGGCAGGATTCCGAAGCGGGTATTCGACCACTGATCATCTACATACATTGAATCAGCTAATTGAGAAAACTACAGAATATAATAAACCACTGTGCTTAGGTTTTGTTGATTACGAAAAGGCTTTTGATTCAGTGGAGCACATAGCGATTATAAATTCATTGCGAGAACAAGGAGTGAGTGAGAACATTGTAAAACTGCTCAAAGACATATATAAAGAGGGAACTGCTATAGTTAAATTACATAAGGACTCGGAAAAAATTAAGATTGAGAAAGGTGTGCGTCAGGGAGATACAATTTCACCAAAGTTATTTACAGCATGCCTAGAAAGTATTTTCAGAAAGCTAGACTGGAAAAACAAAGGAGTGAACATTGATGGAGAAAAGCTAAACCATTTAAGATTTGCAGATGACATTGTCCTAATCTCAGAAACAGCGGAGGCATTGCAAGAAATGTTAAATGACCTAAACAGAGAAAGTCTGAAAGTAGGATTGAAGATGAACCGGAGAAAAACTAATGTTTAATTCACAAACACCAAAGAGCGTCATCAGAATAAGCGATGAAATTCTTGAAGAAGTTAAGGAGTACGCCTACTTGGGACGAATACTAAAATTAACGAAAGATAATGATAGCGAAATAAAAAGACGCATTACAATTGGATGGAAAGCTTTCGGAAATCATAGAGACATTACGAAAAGTAGCTTGCCAGTTTGTATGAAACGAAAAGTATATAACGAATGTATAATTCCAGCTATGACGTATGGTTGTGAGACCTGGTAATTGACAGAATCAATGGAAAATAAATTAATCCGTTCTCAGAGAGCAATGGAAAGGTCAATGTTGGGAATATCTTTAAGAGACAGGGTGAGAGAGCAGACTAAAGTCAGAGATATTATAGAAGTTATAAATGAACAGAAATGGAGGTGGGCAGGCCATAAAGCAAGAATAAGAGATAACCGATGGAGCAAGAGGCTGACTCACTGGACACCAAGAGCATGTAAGTGTAGCAGAAAAAGGCCAGACAGATGGAGAGGTGAGATAGAGAAATTTGCAGGGAAAACGTGGCAAAGATTGGCTTAGTCAAGGAATTCGTGGAAAAGTTTGGGGGAGGCCTTTGTTCAGCAGTGGACTAGTTATGGCTGATGATATATATATATATATATATATATATATATATATATATATATATATATATATATATATATATATATATATATATATATTCGTGGGTGAGTGAGTGAGTGAGTGAGTGAGTGAGTGGGTGAGTGAGAAAGTGACTGAGTGAGTGAGTGGGTCAGTGAGAAAGGCAGTGAGTGAGTGGGTAAGTGAGAGAGAAAGCGAGTGGGTGAGAAAGCGAATGAGTGGGTGAGAAAGTGAGTGAGTGGGTGAGAAAGCGAGTAAGTGAAAAAGCGAGTGACTGAGTGAGAAAGCGACTGAGTGAGTGCGTGGGTGGGTGGGAAAGTGAGTGAGTGAATGAGAAAGTGGGTGAGTGAGTGAGTGAATGAGAAAGTGGGTGAGTGAGAAAGTGGGTGAGTGAGTGAGTGAGTGGGTGAGTGAGTGAGTGAGTGGGTGAGTAAGAAAGCGAGTAAGTGGGCAAGTGAGTGAGAGTGAAGGGCGATAATGGTGAAGCGATGGACACAAACTTTATAGATTGGCTTAATGTTTCCTTTTATGGCTACTGGACAGTCGATCTAGCTTTGACGTACGCTACTGTCACGTATAAATGGTGTGTTTTAATATCTATATTATAATGACCTGATTCCTGTATGTTTGGTTGTTACCATCACACACCAAACACCACCACATGTAGCGCCGTGTTTGCTAGAACAAGGTACTATTAAAAGATTCTGACTTGAAGACTAAAACCATTTCCAGTCCAATCGGGCCACCGGTTCCACTCCATGTCAAAGTCATTTCCTATCTTCAGTCAGTAATGCTAATGTACAGTAAATGGCTGTCAGTAAAGAAGTATTAATGCCTATTTAATAAATATGGATATTATAAGTGAGTAATAAAGTCAAAGGTAAAGACATAAGTGACGAGCTCAATGCAGGGATCCAGGCCATCCCTGGATATGGGGTGGTCTAGGGGCAGGGCAGCCAGACTCTCCACTGATGTGTGATGCCGTGCTGTGGAGTTCAGGACAAACCTTTGAGTTATTGCGGCAGATATCAGGTTCTGGAGGTCTCTGATCAGGATGGTCTAAAAAATATTTGTGCGCAATCCTGAGTCGCGAGTTAAACTGTTTCTTTTTCCAATTACTGCGCTAGGTCTTAGTCAAACCCATGGGGGGCACCTCAGTAATTGGGAAAAGTTCATTATATTTCTGCAGTAGGTGCATTGACGATTCCCTATGCATTTTATTTTCTGCATACCTACGCTAATTTCTGGTCGATCCCGTCTTTTCTGTGAAGACATCTCTATGTATATCACTCATTTGGCCGACCTTTACTCTTTCCTCACCATGCTCGTGAGCCAGGACAGGGTGGGTGCCCGCTTGCTACTCCTTTTCCTCACCATGCTAGTGAGCCGGGACAGGGTGGGTGCCCACCTGCTCCTTCTTTTCCTCAAAATGCTCGTGAGCCAGGACAGGGTGGGTGCAGGCCTGCTCCTCCTTCTCTTCACCATGCTCGTGAGCCAGGACAGGGTGGGTGCCCACCTGATCCTCCTTTTCCTCACCATTCTCGTCAGCCAGGACAGGGTGGGTGCCCGCCTGCTCCTCCTTTTCCTCACCATTCTCGTCAGCCAGGACAGGGTGGGTGCCCGCCTGCTCCTCCTTTTCCTCACCATGTTCATGAGCCAGGACAGGGTGGGTGCCCGCCTGCTCCTCCTTTTCCTCACCATGCTCATGAGCCAGGACAGGGTGGGTGCAGGCCTGCTCCTCCTTTTCCTCACCATGCTCATGAGCCAGGACAGGGTGGGTGCCCGCCTGATCCTCCTTTTCCTCACCATGCTCGTGAGCCAGGACAGGGTGGGTGCCCGCCTGCTCCTCCTTTTCCTCACCATGCTCATGAGCCAGGACAGGGTGGGTGCCCGCCTGCTCCTCCTTTTCCTCACCATGCTCGTGACCCAGGACAGGGTGGGTGCCCGACTGCTCCTCCTTTTCCTCACCATGCTCATGAGCCAGGACAGGGTGGGTGCCCGCCTGCTCCTCCTTTTCCTCACTTTGCTCGTGAGCCAGGACAGGGTGGGTGCCCGCCTGCTCCTCCTTTTCCTCACTTTGCTCATGAGGCAGGACAGGGTGGGTGCCCGCCTGCTCCTCCTTTTCCTCAAAATGTTCATGAGCCAGGACAGGGTGGGTGCCCGCCTGCTCCTCCTTTTCCTCACTTTGCTCGTGAGGCAGGACAGGGTGGGTGCCCGCCTGCTCCTCCTTTTCCTCACTTTGCTCGTGAGGCAGGACAGGGTGGGTGCCCGCCTGCTCCTCCTTTTCCTCACATTGCTCGTGAGCCAGGACAGGGTGGGTGCCCGCCTGCTCCTCCTTTTCCTCACAATGCTCGTGAGCCAGGACAGGGTGGGTGCCCGCCTGCTCCTCCTTTTCCTCACCATGCTCGTGAGCCAGGACAGGGTGGGTGCCCGCCTGCTCCTCCTTTTCCTCAACATGCTCGTGAGCCAGGACAGGGTGGGTGCCCGCCTGCTCCTCCTTTTCCTCACCATGCTCGTGAGCCAGGACAGGGTGGGTGCAGGCCTGCTCCTCCTTTTCCTCACTTTGCTCGTGAGCCAGGACAGGGTGGGTGCCCGCCTGCTCCTCCTTTTCCTCACCATGCTCGTGAGCCAGGACAGGGTGGGTGCAGGCCTGCTCCTCCTTTTCCTCACCGTGCTCGTGAGCCAGGACAGGGTGGGTGCCCGCCTGCTCCTCCTTTTCCTCACCGTGCTCGTGAGCCAGGACAGGGTGGGTGCCCGCCTGCTCCTCCTTTTCCTCACCATGCTCGTGAGCCAGGACAGGGTGGGTGCCCGCCTGCTCCTCCTTTTCCTCTCCATGCTCGTGAGCCAGGACAGGGTGGGTGCAGGCCTGCTCCTCCTCCTGTCCATGCTCGTGAGCCAGGACAGGGTGGGTGCCCGCCTGCTCCTCCTTTTCCTCAAAATGCTCGTGAGCCAGGACAGGGTGGGTGCCCGCCTGCTCCTCCTTTTCCTCACCATGCTCGTGAGCCAGGACAGGGTGGGTGCCTGCCTGCTCCTCCTTTTCCTCATCATGCTCGTGAACCAGGACAGGGTGGGTGCAGCCCTGCTCCTCCCTTTCCTCACCATGCTCGTGAGCCAGGACAGGGTGGGTGCCTGACTGCTCCTCCTTTTCCTCACCATGCTCGTGAGCCAGGACAGGGTGGGTGCCCGCCTGCTCCTCCTTTTCCTCACCATGCTCGTGAGCCAGGACTGGGTGGGTGCCCGCCTGCTCCTCCTTTTCCTCACCATGCTCGTGAGCCAGGACAGGGTGGGTGCCCGCCTGCTCCTCCTTTTCCTCAAAATGTTCGTGAGCCAGGACAGGGTGGGTGCCCGCCTGCTCCTCCTTTTCCTCAAAATGTTCGTGAGCCAGGACAGGGTGGGTGCCCGCCTGCTCCTCCTTTTCCTCACTTTGCTCGTGAGCCAGGACAGGGTGGGTGCCCGCCTGCTCCTCCTTTTCCTCACTTTGCTCGTGAGGCAGGACAGGGTGGGTGCCCGCCTGCTCCTCCTTTTCCTCACCGTGCTCGTGAGCCAGGACAGGGTGGGTGCCCGCCTGCTCCTCCTTTTCCTCACCGTGCTCGTGAGCCAGGACAGGGTGGGTGCCCGCCTGCTCCTCCTTTTCCTCAACATGCTCGTGAGCCAGGACAGGGTGGGTGCAGGCCTGCTCCTCCTTTTCCTCTCCATGCTCGTGAGCCAGGACAGGGTGGGTGCCCGCCTGCTCCTCCTTTTCCTCACCATGCTCGTGAGCCAGGACAGGGTGGGTGCCCGCCTGCTCCTCCTTTTCCTCATCATGCTCGTGAGCCAGATCAGGGTGGGTGCCCGCCTGCTCCTCCTTTTCCTCAAAATACTAGTGAGCCAGGACAGGGTGGGTGCAGGCCTGCTCCTCCTTTTCTTCACCATGCTCGTGAGCCAGGACAGGGTGGGTGCCCGCCTGATCCTCCTTTTCCTCACCATGCTCGTGAGCCAGGACAGGGTGGGTGCCCGCCTGCTCCTCCTTTTCCTCACCATGCTCATGAGCCAGGACAGGGTGGGTGCCCGCCTGCTCCTCCTTTTCCTCACCATGCTCGTGAGCCAGGACAGGGTGGGTGCCCGCCTGCTCCTCCTTTTCCTCAAAATGCTCGTGAGCCAGGACAGGGTGGGTGCCCGCCTGCTCCTCCTTTTCCTCACCATGCTCGTGAGCCAGGACAGGGTGGGTGCCCGCCTGCTCCTCCTTTTCCTCACCATGCTCGTGAGCCAGGACAGGGTGGGTGCCCGCCTGCTCCTCCTTTTCCTCACCATGTTCATGAGCCAGGACAGGGTGGGTGCCCGCCTGCTCCTCCTTTTCCTCACCATGCTCATGAGCCAGGACAGGGTGGGTGCCCGCCTGCTCCTCCTTTTCCTCACCATGCTCATGAGCCAGGACAGGGTGGGTGCCCGCCTGCTCCTCCTTTTCCTCACCATGCTCGTGAGCCAGGACAGGGTGGGTGCCCGCCTGCTCCTCCTTTTCCTCACCATGCTCGTGAGCCAGGACAGGGTGGGTGCCCGCCTGCTCCTCCTTTTCCTCACCACGCTCGTGAGCCAGGACAGGGTGGGTGCCCGCCTGCTCCTCCTTTTCCTCAAAATGTTCGTGAGCCAGGACAGGGTGGGTGCCCGCCTGCTCCTCCTTTTCCTCACTTTGCTCGTGAGCCAGGACAGGGTGGGTGCCCGCCTGCTCCTCCTTTTCCTCAAAATGTTCATGAGCCAGGACAGGGTGGGTGCCCGCCTGCTCCTCCTTTTCCTCAAAATGTTCATGAGCCAGGACAGGGTGGGTGCAGGCCTGCTCCTCCTTTTCCTCACCATGCTCGTGAGCCAGGACAGGGTGGGTGCCCGCCTGCTCCTCCTTTTCCTCATCATGCTCGTGAGCCAGGACAGGGTGGGTGCCCGCCTGCTCCTCCTTTTCCTCACCGTGCTCGTGAGCCAGGACAGGGTGGGTGCCCGCCTGCTCCTCCCTTTCCTCAAAATGCTCGTGAGCCAGGACAGGGTGGGTGCCCGCCTGCTCCTCCTTTTCCTCACCGTGCTCGTGAGCCAGGACAGGGTGGGTGCCCGCCTGCTCCTCCTTTTCCTCACCATGCTCGTGAGCCAGGACAGGGTGGGTGCCCGCCTGCTCCTCCTTTTCCTCAAAATGCTCGTGAGCCAGGACAGGGTGGGTGCCCGCCTGCTCCTCCTTTTCCTCACCGTGCTCGTGAGCCAGGACAGGGTGGGTGCCCGCCTGCTCCTCCTTTTCCTCACCATGCTCGTGAGCCAGGACAGGGTGGGTGCCCGCCTGCTCCTCCTTTTCCTCACCGTGCTCGTGAGCCAGGACAGGGTGGGTGCCCGCCTGCTCCTCCTTTTCCTCACCGTGCTCGTGAGCCAGGACAGGGTGGGTGCAGGCCTGCTCCTCCTTTTCCTCACCGTGCTCGTGAGCCAGGACAGGGTGGGTGCCCGCCTGCTCCTCCTTTTCCTCACCATGCTCGTGAGCCAGGACAGGGTGGGTGCAGGCCTGCTCCTCCTTTTCCTCACCATGCTCGTGAGCCAGGACAGGGTGGGTGCAGGCCTGCTCCTCCTTTTCCTCACCATGCTCGTGAGCCAGGACAGGGTGGGTGCAGGCCTGCTCCTCCTTTTCCTCACCATGCTCGTGAGCCAGGACAGGGTGGGTGCAGGCCTGCTCCTCCTCCTCACCATGCTCGTGAGCCAGGACAGGGTGGGTGCCTGCCTGCTCCTCCTTTTCCTCACCATGCTCGTGAGCCAGGACAGGGTGGGTGCCCGCCTGCTCCTCCTTTTCCTCACCATGCTCGTGAGCCAGGACAGGGTGGGTGCCCGCCTGCTCCTCCTTTTCTTCACCATGCTCGTGAGCCAGGACAGGGTGGGTGCCCGCCTGCTCCTCCTTTTCCTCAAAATGCTCGTGAGCCAGGACAGGGTGGGTGCCCGCCTGCTCCTCCTTTTCTTCACCATGCTCGTGAGCCAGGACAGGGTGGGTGCCCTCCTGCTCCTCCTTTTCCTCACCATGCTCGTGAGCCAGGACAGGGTGGGTGCCCGCCTGCTCCTCCTTTTCCTCACCATGCTCATGAGCCAGGACAGGGTGGGTGCCCGCCTGCTCCTCCTTTTCCTCACCATGCTCATGAGCCAGGACAGGGTGGGTGCCCGCCTGCTCCTCCTTTTCCTCACGATGCTCGTGAGCCAGGACAGGGTGGGTGCCCGCCTGCTCCTCCTTTTCCTCAAAATGCTCGTGAGCCAGGACAGGGTGGGTGCCCGCCTGCTCCTCCTTTTCCTCACCATGCTCGTGAGCCAGGACAGGGTGGGTGCCCGCCTGCTCCTCCTTTTCCTCACTTTGCTCGTGAGGCAGGACAGGGTGGGTGCCCGCCTGCTCCTCCTTTTCCTCAAAATGTTCATGAGCCAGGACAGGGTGGGTGCCCGCCTGCTCCTCCTTTTCCTCACCGTGCTCGTGAGCCAGGACAGGGTGGGTGCCCGCCTGCTCCTCCTTTTCCTCACCATGCTCGTGAGCCAGGACAGGGTGGGTGCCCGCCTGCTCCTCCTTTTCCTCACCATGCTCGTGAGCCAGGACAGGGTGGGTGCCCGCCTGCTCCTCCTTTTCCTCACCATGCTCGTGAGCCAGGACAGGGTGGGTGCCCTCCTGCTCCTCCATTTCCTCACCGTGCTCGTGAGCCAGGACAGGGTGGGTGCCCGCCTGCTCCTCATCCTCACCATGCTCGTGAGCCAGGACAGGGTGGGTGCCCGCCTGCTCCTCCTTTTCCTCACCATGCTCGTGAGCCAGGACAGGGTGGGTGCCCGCCTGCTCCTCCTTTTCCTCACCATGCTCGTGAGCCAGGACAGGGTGGGTGCAGGCCTGCTCCTCCCTTTCCTCACCATGCTCGTGAGCCAGGACAGGGTGGGTGCCCGCCTGCTCCTCCTTTTCCTCACCATGCTCGTGAGCCAGGACAGGGTGGGTGCCCGCCTGCTCCTCCTTTTCCTCACCATGCTCGTGAGCCAGGACAGGGTGGGTGCCCGCCTGCTCCTCCCTTTCCTCACCAAGCTCGTGAGCCAGATCAGGGTGGGTGCCTGACTGCTCCTCCTTTTCCTCACCATGCTCGTGAGCCAGGACAGGGTGGGTGCCTGACTGCTCCTCCTCTTTTCCTCACCATGCTCGTGAGCCAGGACAGGGTGGGTGCCTGACTGCTCCTCCTTTTCCTCACCATGCTCGTGAGCCAGGACAGGGTGGGTGCAGGCCTGCTCCTCCTTTTCCTCACCATGCTCGTGAGCCAGGACAGGGTGGGTGCCCTCCTGCTCCTCCTTTTCCTCACCGTGCTCGTGAGCCAGGACAGGGTGGGTGCCCGCCTGCTCCTCCTTTTCCTCACCATGCTCGTGAGCCAGGACAGGGTGGGTGCCGGCCTGCTCCTCCTTTTCCTCACCGTGCTCGTGAGCCAGGACAGGGTGGGTGCCCGCCTGCTCCTCCTTTTCCTCACCATGCTCGTGAGCCAGGACAGGGTGGGTGCAGGCCTGCTCCTCCTCCTGTTCCTCACTGCTCGTGAGCCAGGACAGGGTGGGTGCAGGCCTGCTCCTCCCTTTCCTCACCATGCTCGTGAGCCAGGACAGGGTGGGTGCCCGCCTGCTCCTCCCTTTCCTCACCATGCTCGTGAGCCAGGACAGGGTGGGTGCCCGCCTGCTCCTCCTTTTCCTCAAAATGCTCGTGAGCCAGGACAGGGTGGGTGCCTGCCTGCTCCTCCCTTTCCTCACCATGCTCGTGAGCCACATCAGGGTGGGTGCCTGACTGCTCCTCCTTTTCCTCACCATGCTCGTGAGCCAGGACAGGGTGGGTGCAGCCCTGCTCCTCCTCTTCCTCACCATGCTCGTGAGCCAGGACAGGGTGGGTGCCCGCCTGCTCCTCCCTTTCCTCACCATGCTCGTGAGCCAGGACAGGGTGGGTGCAGGCCTGCTCCTCCTTTTCCTCACCATGCTCGTGAGCCAGGACAGGGTGGGTGCCCACCTGCTCCTCCTTTTCCTCACCATGCTCGTGAGCCAGGACAGGGTGGGTACCCGCCTGCTCCTCCTTTTCCTCACCATGCTCATGAGCCAGGACTGCTTGGGTGGCCGCCTGCCCCTCCTTTTCCTCACCATGCTCGTAAGCCAGGACAGGGTGGGTGCCCGCCTGCTCCTCCTTTTCCTCAAAATGTTCGTGAGCCAGGACAGGGTGGGTGCCCACCTGCTCCTCCTTTTCCTCACCGTGCTCGTGAGCCAGGACAGGGTGGGTGCCCGCCTGCTCCTCCTTTTCCTCTCCATGGTCATGAGCCAGGACAGGGTGGGTGCCCGCCTGCTCCTCCTTTTCCTCTCTATGCTCGTGAGCCAGGACAGGGTGGGTGCCCGCCTGCTCCTCCTTTTCCTCTCTATGCTCGTGAGCCAGGACAGGGTGGGTGCCCGCCTGCGTCCTCCATTTCCTCACCATGCTCGTGAGCCAGGACTGGCTGGGTGCAGGCCTGCTCCTCCTTTTCCTCTCCATGCTCGTGAGCCAGGACAGGGTGGGTGCCCGCCTGCTCCTCCTTTTCCTCTCTATGCTCGTGAGCCAGGACAGGGTGGGTGCCCGCCTGCTCCTCCTTTTCCTCTCCATGCTCGTGAGCCAGGACAGGGTGGGTGCCCGCCTGCTCCTCCTTTTCCTCTCTATGCTCGTGAGCCAGGACAGGGTGGGTGCCTGCCTGCTCCTCCTTTTCCTCTCTATGCTCGTGAGCCAGGACAGGGTGGGTGCCTGCCTGCTCCTCCTTTTCCTCACCATGCTCGTGAGCCAGGACTGGCTGGGTGCCCGCCTGCTCCTCCTTTTCCTCACCATGCTCGTGAGCCAGGACAGGGTGGGTGCCCGCCTGCTCCTCCTTTTCCTCACCATGCTCGTGAGCCTGGACAGGATGGGTGTCTTCCTCCTCCTTTCCCGACTTAGGGGGGTTTTCATCGTGGTAAGTGGGGGGGGGGTGGGTGCCCTCCTCTCCCAGCTCTGCGGTGGGGGGGATGTTAGCGTTAGGAGGCTGGACAGGGTGGCATTCAACCGGAGAAAATATTGTTTGGTTGATATTCGAAAAGCATTTTTTCAGTGTTTTTCTTCCACTTTTAACCTTAAATTACAGTTATTCTCCTTTGATGTGCAGTGGCACTGGATCTGGGAACGTATAAACGAATTGCACTTGTCCTTTTGGCCCTGGTTCAGTATTCCAGTGTTCAACCTTTGTTTTGTTAAAGTGAAGTGTATGTTTGGTTTTGTATCTTTTTTGCCAGGGCCACCGGCAGCCTAACCTCTTTTCCTTTACTTTTAAATGGGTGGCATTGGCCCTGCTTTCCCCTTGTGTCAACCGCACACAACTGACAATGATGGCAGCCATTTCCCTGATGGCTAGGGCTCGCTGCAAATAGCTAACTTCCACCCAGGCTACAAAATGGAATTGTCAACTATCTTTCAGTTGGGTGTATCTGAAAGCAGAGGACTCAGACTATGACACTTGGTTACACTTCTCAGGACGAAATGACTACAATTGGCGGTCTGCGATGGCTGGGAAATTATCGCTGGAAATTTGCCAAGCTTCGACGCTGAGCAGCGAGGAATTTATGTTTGAATCCATCCCAATGTAATATTATATAGGAAAGGTGGAACCCGACTGATAAACATTATAACACATTACAGCAACGGTGCAATGAATCTGTTGATGATGATGATTTACCAGGAGGAGGATAGGGACAGTATGGATTCCATAGTTAGTAGTGATGAGAGAGAAAATTATAGGCCTGTGACGATGATGATGATGATGATGATGATGATGATGATGATGGTGATGATGATTTACCAGGAGGAGGATAGGGACAGTATGAATAGCACAGTTAGTAGCCATGAGAGAGAAAATGATAAGACTGTGACGATGATGATGATGATGATGATGATGATGATGATTTACCAGGAGGAGGATAGGGACAGTATAGATAGCACAGTTAGTAGCCTTGAGAGAGAAAATGCTACGGCTGTGACGATGATGATGATGATGATGATAATGATGATGATGATAATGATGATGATGATGATAATTTAGGAGGAGAAGGGTAGTAAGGGTACCGTTCTTAATGGCGATGATAGTGAAAATGACTGGACTGTTATGATGATGATGATGATGATGATGATTTAGAAGCTGCAGGATAGGGCCAGGCAAAATACTATTCTTGATGGCATTCATAGCGACAATAATCCTGGGGATGATGTTTTGATGGAAGATGATATAAGGCTAGTAATGATGCTATTGATAATGGTGATGACAGTGACAATGATAAGGTGGTGATGATGGTGGTGATGATGGTTTAGAAAGAGGAGGATAGGCTCAGTCAGGAGACTAATTTTAGTGGCGATCATACTTAAAACAATCCTGATGTGAATGAGGATGGTTTAGATGGAAGACGATAAAGCCAGTAAGGATGATAATGCTAATGGTGATGATGGTGACAATGATAAGGCGATGATGATGATGATGATGATGCAGGAGGAGGAGGAGCATACAGAGATAGTATGGATACTATCGATAATGATGATGATATGACAACAATACGGTGATGATGATGATGATGATGATGATGGTGATGTGTAGGAAAATGTGGATGATGGTGGTAAGGATACTATTAATGATGATGATGATGATGATGATGATGATGATGATGATGATGATGATGATGTGTAGAGAAGAGGATACTATGGATAATGATGATGATATGACAACAATACGGTTATGATGATGATGATGATGATGATGATGATGATGTGTAGGAAGAGGTGGATGGTGGTGGTAAGGATACTATTAGTGATGATGATGATGATGATGATGATGATGATGATGATGTGTAGGAAGAGGTGGATGGTGGTGGTAAGGATACTATTAATGATGATGATGATGATGATGATGTGTAGGAAAAGGTGGATGGTGGTGGTAAGGATACTATTAGTGATGATGATGATGATGATGATGATGTGTAGGAAGAGGTGGATGGTGGTGGTATACTATTAGTGATGATGATGATGATGATGGTGATGATGTGTAGGAAGAGGTGGATGGTGGTGGTAAGGATACTATTAGTGATGATGATGATGATGATGTGTAGGAAGAGGTGGATGGTGGTGGTAAGGATACTATTAATGATGATGATGATGATGATGATGATGATGATGATGTGTAGGAAAAGGTGGATGGTGGTGGTAAGGATACTATTAGTGATGATGATGATGATGATGATGATGATGATGATGTGTAGGAAGAGGTGGATGGTGGTGGTAAGGATACTATTAGTGATGATGATGATGATGATGATGATGATGTGTAGGAAGAGGTGGATGGTGGTGGTAAGGATACTATTAGTGATGATGATGATGATGATGATGATGATGTGTAGGAAGAGGTGGATGGTGGTGGTAAGGATACTATTAGTGATGATGATGATGATGATGATGATGATGTGTAGGAAGAGGTGGATGGTGGTGGTATACTATTAGTGATGATGATGATGATGATGATGATGAGTAGGAAGAGGTGGATGGTGGTGGTATACTATTAGTGATGATGATAATGATGATGATGATGATGTGTAGGAAGAGGTGGCTGGTGATGGTATACTATTAGTGATGATGATAATGATGGTGATGATGATGTGTAGGAAGAGGTGGATGGTGGTGGTAAGGATACTATTAGTGATGATGATGATGATGATGATGATGATGATGATGTGTAGGAAGAGGTGGATGGTGGTGGTAAGGATACTATTAGTGATGATGATGATGATGATAATGATGGTGATGATGATGTGTAGGAAGAGGTGGCTGGTGATGGTATACTATTAGTGATGATGATGGTTAATAAGATGGAAGAGTGATGGCTGGTTGTGGTATACTATTAGTTATGATGTTAATGATGGTGATGATGATGTGTAGGAAGAGGTGGCTGGTGATGGTATACTATTAGTGATGATGATGATGATGATGATGTGTAGGAAGAGGTGGCTGGTGATGGTATACTATTAGTGATGATGATGATGATGATGATGTGTAGGAAGAGGTGGCTGGTGATGGTATACTATTAGTGATGATGATGATGGTGGTATATGGATAGTACTGCTGCTGCTAATGATGATAGTAGTAGTAGGTTAATTCTAATGATGTAGTGGTGGACAGTGTCGCCTTCACGTGGTGGCACCAATAACACCAGACGGGTCCACTGCTCACTCATACAAACATCCGTCAACTTTTTTTTTTAATGCAAGGAAAAAGGAACCAAAGGCCATGAGCCCGCAAATCGTTCCTTCCAAGAGGAAAACAAAAACAATACAAAAGAGAGCGAAATTCAAGATCCGTTCATTTCCAGATGCCTGGACACACTGCGTTTGAAAGACTGGAAATCATAGGAAGTAGGAAATACAGACAGAGGGGAACAGTTCCAGAGTTGACCTGTTGCATAAATGAAGGACTGGGAGTAACGGTTAACTTTTGCACAAGAGAGTTGGACAGAAAAGGGATGAGAGTTTTTTGCTAAACTGGTGCTAAGTGCCCGCCACAGTGGTGGAGGGATGCAAGAAGACAATTCAGAGGAGCAGTGACCATTAAAGTAGCGACAGAAAAGAGATAAAGATGCAACAGTGCGGCAAAGAGACAGAGGTTGAAGGGAGTCAGTAAGAAGAGGAGAGTTAATGAGACGAAAAGCCTTTGACTCCACCCTATTGAGAAGAGCTGTATGTGGGAAGCCTGCCCACACATGAGAGTTGTTCTCTACACGGGCGAATGAAACCCGTGTAGCCTATAAGGTCAACAACTGTGCAGGGGTAAAGAAGGCACAGAGTCAGCATAGCACACCTAATCTCTTGGAAGCAGATTTTACAGATAGGTAATATGATCTTTCCAAGATAAGACCCAAGAGAATGAAACCCCAGTTATGTTTAAACATGATGCAGGATTGAGCTGGATATTATTAAACATTAGTGGGTACTCCTGTGGAAGATTTTGTAGGGTTGATAGGTGTAAAAACTGAGTTTCTGATGCATTCAAAACAACAAGATTACTTTTATCCCAGTCAGAAATACGAGCCAAGTCAGACATTAGGTGTGCCATAGCCTCATCCCTTGTTTGTTGAAGTAACTGCTGAGATGGGCGTTGCGGGAACCGAATGGAAAGGTGAAGGGTGGAATCATCAGCGTATGAGTGGATAGGGTTAGATGTACAGCTTAAAAGGTCACTGATGAATAAAAGGAAGAGAGTTGGTGATAGGACAAAGCCCTGAGGAACACCACTGTTGACGGTTCTAGAAGAACTGTGACTGTCTACAACAGCAGCTATAGAATGACCAAGAAGCCATAGATAAAGGCACAGATAAAAGGATAGAAATCATAAGAAGGCAGTCTGGAAATTAAAGATTTATGCCAGACTCTATCACAAGCCTTTGAGATGTCAAGTGCAATGGCAAAGTTTTTGCCAAAGTCACAAAAAGAGAATGACCAGGAGTCTGAAAGGTAGGTGAGAAGATCGCCAGTGGAGCATCCCTGACGGAACCCATACTGACGATCAGAAAGAAGGTTGTGATAGGAAAGATGCTTTAAAATTTTTCTGTTAAGAAGAGATTCAAAAACTTTTGAGATACAGAATGTTAAAGCAATTAGACGATAGTTGGAGGGTTGGGAATGGTCACCCTTCTTTGGAGAGCAAACTTCCAGCATGAGAGCAAACTTCCAGCAAGAAGGAATGGTACAAGTTGACACACAAAGGCAAAACAGTTTACCTACACACAACTTTTTTCTTTTCTTTTTTCGGGTCAGACATATACTTGACAGGCTGGTGATAACTGGCTGAGTGAAACATGTCCCACTAACATCGTTGTATTTGAGTTAGTCAGTAAGGTTCCATTCAAATTACCAGTAATTATATGAAATACAGCCATGTTATTCGGACATGTTGCATTCAGCCAGCCATCACCAACCTGTCAAGTGCATTTTCGCCTTGATAAAAAAACAGAGATATAGGCAGGGTGTAAGCACAGAAGCACAGTTCTTGAGGACAACAGGAGGGACTCCATCAGGCCCATATGCCTTGTTAGTACTGAGGCCAGTGATGGCAGAAAATACATCAGCTAAAGAAATTTTAATGCCAGCCATGAGGAAGTCAGAGGGGGGAAGTGATGGAGGAACAGCACCGGAATCGTCTAAGGTGAAACTGGAGAAGAAAGTCTGAGCGAAGAGATCTGCTTTATCAGTAGAAGAAAATGCTTCAGAGCCATGAGAGTGGAAAAGAGGAGGGAAGCAGGAGGGAAGAATGATGAGGTAAAGTTGTTAGAAAGGTTTTTGGTAAGGTGCCAGAAGGAGCGGAGGGAATCTGAGTTGGAGAGTTCAGAACATTTATTACGAATGGAACTATTTTCTGCAGAGCAAAGAACAGGCTTCGAACATTTCCAGGCAGAAACATATAAGAGACGAGATTCAGGGGTGGGTTGGCTCCGGTACCTTTTACAGGCCCTCTCCTTGTTGCTGACAGCATTAGAACAAGTGTGGTTAAACCAAGGCCTTTTGCATTAGTCACAGGATATGAGAAAGGAATGTATGCTTCCATGTCCGAGAGAATAACTTCCGTAATGCGCAAGGCACACTCAGATGGCTCCCGACCATGGAGGTAATAATCATTCCTGGCAATATCAAAGGATTCCCTGAAGGCCTCCCAATCCGCAGCTCCAAAGTGCCACAGACGCTGCTTCTTGGGAGGGTCCACAGGCCTTACTGCAGCAGCAGGACAGGTTAAGGTGATAAGGTTGTGATCAGAGGAGCCCAACGGAGAGGAAAAAGTAACAGTGTAAGCAGAAGGATTAGTTGTAAGGAAGAGGTCAAGTATGTTGGAGCTCTCTCCAAGGCGGTCAGGGATACGGGTAGGGTGCTGTACAAGCTGCTCTAGGTCATTAAGGATAGAAAAGATGTAGGCTTGTTCACCAGGTGGATCAGTGAAAGGAGAGGAGAGCCAAAGGTGGTTGAACAAACGTCTTTCAACTTCCACCCTATCCCTCAAAAGGTGCATGGCGGAATACAGGAGGAGGGCAATTGAAGCCTGTGGTGCACTGGATTCAAATTTCAAATCAGACTTGCACCACCACCATCACCACAACCACCACCACCACCCTATCCTGGAACACTGCTCTGACATCTATGCAGTATAAGACATGAAATAACAGCTTGTGGTTAAAAGCTACCTTATAAAGTATGTAGTATGCAGGAGGTATATACAGTAGATGTGCTGGAAAGGGATGCCTTCACGTGGTGGCACTGATATAACCAGGTGGTGAAACTGCTTATTTAGCCTATACAAATATCCCTCAATCCTTCCCTATACACAACCACACAAGGTGGACTGCAGAAAGGCAGTTTTGGCCTGCAGTCCACTGGGTTTACATACAAATAAGCCTATGGTTGCAGCCACTATTACTACTACTACTATTGCAGGTATTACAATATATATATATAATGGTTCAGAGCCCAGCAGTCAGTCCTGGCACTGCATAAACACTTGTGGCACTGTACTATTGCAGGTATTACAATATATATAGTGGTTCAGAGCCCAGCAGTCAGTCCTGGCACTGCATAAACACTTCTGGCACTGTACTATTGCAGGTACTACAATATACTGTATTTATTAAATCTATCACTGCGCTGGGTGAGTGGATGGTACCTACTAGACAGACATAGGTAGGTGGACAAACAGGTATATAAAATAAATATTGGTGCCTTTTATTCAACTTTTAATCTATTTTTGCAACTATCTATCTATCTATCTATCTATTTATTTATTTATCTAATAAATCTGTCACTACATCGGGTGAGTGGATGGTAGCCCACCAACTAGATAGACGGATAAGTAGGTAGACAGACAGGTAAAGAAAATAAATGCTGATGCCTTTTAATCAAATTTTAATCTATATTGGCAACTATCTGTATCTATCTAATAAATTCATCACTACATCTGGTGAGCGGATGGTACCTACTTGATTTAAAGATAGGTAGATAGACAGACGTAGAGGAAAATAAACTCTGACGCCTTTTCACAACTATCTCTGTTCTCCTCTAATAAATATATCACTTCATCTGGTGAGTGGATGGTATCTTCTACAAAGATAAATAGGTAGGTGGACAGACATGTAGAGGAAAATAAACACTGAAATCTTTTTGCAACTATCTCTATGTACCTATCTAATAAATTTATTACTACATCGGGTGAGTGGATGGCACCTTCTATAAAGATAAATAGGTAGGCAGACAGACAGGTAGAAAAAATAAACATTAATGCCTATAAAATAACTTTTAATCCATTTTTTGCATATATATATATATATATATATATATATATATATATATATATATATATATATATATATATATATCCATCACTACACTGGGTGAGTGGATGGTACCTACTGGGTAGACAGATAGGTAGGTAGACAGACAGGGCAGAGAAAATAAATATTGATGTCTTATAATTAAATTTTAATCTATTTTTGTAGGTGTCTAAAAGTATCTATCATAAATCTTTCACTACATCGGGTGAGAGGATGGTACGTACTAGATAGGTAGATCCACAGACAGGTAGACAGTCAGGTAGAGAAAATAAATACTGATGTCTTCTGATCAACTTTGAATTTATTTTTGCAGCTGCCCCTATTTATCTAATAACTATCACTTCATCGGGTGAGTGGATGGTACATATTTTATAGGCATACAGGTAGGCAGGCAAACAGGTAGAGAAAATAAATACTGATGCCTTTTCACAACTATCTGTATGTACTATACCTGTCTAATAAATCTGTCCCTACATCGGATGAGTGGATGGCATCTACTCGGCAGACACGGTAGGTAGGCAGACAGATATATAAAATAAATATTGATGTCTTTTGTTCAACTTTTAATCTTTGTAACCATCTACAGTATATGTATCTAATAAATGTTACTACATCGGGTGAGTGGATGGTACCTACTAGACAGACGGGTAGGTAGGTAGACAGACAGGTAGAGAAAATAAATGTAGATGTCTTTTAATCAACTTGTAATCTATTTTCGTAACTCTCATTATGTATCTAATAAATCTATCACTACATCGTGTTAATGGATGGTACCTACCTGATAGACAGATAGGGTAAAGAAAATTAATATTGAAGCCTTTTAATTAACTTTTAATCTATTTTTGCAATTAACTATACGTATCTATCTAATAAATCTATCACTACATCGGAGGAGTGGATGGTACCTAGGTGATAGATAGATAGGAGAGAGGAAAATAAATACCGATGCCTTTTAATTAAGTTTTAATTTATTTTTCAACTATCTACATGTATCTATCAAATAAGTCTATCACTACATCGGGTGAGTGGATGGTACCTTCAAGATAGATACGTAGGCATACAGGTAGAGTAAAAAAATACTGATGCCTTTTAACAAACTTTTAATGTATTTATTCAACTATCCATATGTACCCGGTATCTCTCTAATAAATCTATCACTACATCGGGTGAGTGGATGGTGCCTACTAGATAGATAGATAGGGTAGAGAAAATGAATATTGGTGCATTTTAATAAACTTCTAATCAATTTTTTGCAACTATGTATACGTACGTACCTATCTAGTAAATGTCACTACATCGGGTGAGTGGATGGTACCTACTAGATAAACACATAGGTAGGTAGACAGATAGGTCGAAAAAATAAATACTGATGCCTTCTATTTAACTTTAATTCTATGTTACAACTATCTGTATCAATCTAAATCTATCACTACATCGTGTGAGTGAATGGTGCCTACTTTACAGATAGATAAGTAGGTAGACAGATAAAATAAATATTGAAGCCTTATCGCAAATATTTATATGTATCTATCTAATAAATGTATCACTACATCGGATGAGTGGATGGTATATACTAAATAGAAAAATAACTAGGTAGACAGACTGGAAGAGAAAATAAATTTTCATGCCTTTTAATCGACTTTTAATCTATTTTTGCAACTACCTATGTGTACCTATCCAATAACTTGATCACTACATCGGATGAGTGGATGGCACCTACTTGGTAGATAGATAGTAGGCAGATAAATAGGTAGAGAAAATAAATATTGATGTCTCTGAATCAACTTTAACCTTTTGTTGCAACTATCTTTATGTATCTATCTAATAAATCCATCACTACATCAGGTCAGTGGATGGTAGTACCTACAAGATTGAGAGACAGTTAGGCAGATAGGTAATTAAAATAAATTTTGAAGCCTTTTAATCAACTTTAAATCTATTATTGCAACTATACTATGTATCTATCTACTATCACCACATCGGGTGAATGGATGGTATCTACTTAAGAGACAGATTGGAAGGTAGACAGACATGTAGAGATAATAAGTACTGATGCCTTTTAATCATCTTTTAATATAATTTGCACCAATCTATATTTATGTACCCATTATACCTATCAGTACATCGGGTGAGTGGATGGTACCTACTAGGCAGACAGATAGGTAGGTATACACACAAGTAGTTGAGATAAATATTGATGCCTTTTAATCAACTTTTAACCTATTTTTGCAACTGTCTATACCAGCGTGTATCTTATCAAATAAATCTATCACTACATCGGGTGAGTGGATGGTACCTACTTCATAGACAGATAGGTAGGTAGAAAAACAGGTAGAGAAAGTAGGCTAAATATTGGTGCCTTTTAATCAACTTTCAATCCATTTTTGCAACTATCTATAACGGTATGTATCTATCAAATAAATCTGTCACTACATCGGATGAGTGGATGGTGCAGTACCTACTAGATAGATAGATAGGTCAGTTGACAAGCAGGTAGAAAAAATATTGATCCCTTTTTATGAACCTTTAATCTATTTTTTTGCAACTGTCTGTATGCAGCTGTCTCATATCTATCACTACATCGGGTGAGTGGATGGTACCTACTTGATAGATAGATAGGTACGTAGACAGACAGGTAAGAGAAAAAAGAATATTGCCTTTTAATCAACTTTTAATATAGCTACTTGTGCAACCATCCATAGGTATCTATCTAATAAATGTATCTTTAGGCTACATCGGATGAGTGGATGACGGATTGGTAAGCAGACAGACAGGTAGGAAAAATAAATACTGATGCCTTTTAATCTACTTTTAATCACGTTCTGCAATTATCAATAATTATATGTCTATCTAGTAAACCTATCACTACATCTGGTGAGTGGATGGTACTTTCCTGACAGAAAAATAGGCAGGTGGACAGACAGGTCGAGAAAATAAATACTGATGCCTTACAATGAACTTTTACTCTATTTTTACAACTATCTCTACGTATCTATCTAACAGATCTGTCACTACATTGGGTGAGTGGACGGTACGTAGTGGACTTGTGAATATACGCAGGCACATTCGTCTAGGTAGGTAGGTTAAAAAATGAATAAGGTTTTGTGTCTATCTTTGATTATCGATAGATTATAGATGACCTGATAACCTGTTTGTAGGTCATGTGGAAAGAAAAGATTACATAGTGTGATAATGATGATGATGATGATAATAATAATAATAATAATAATAATAATAATAATAATAATAACACCAATAATAATAATAATAATAATAATAATAATAATAATAATAATAATAATAATAAAAATAATACTAATAATAATAGTTGCTGTATAAGTAGTAACAGTAATAACAAAAGCAGTCATGGTAGTAGTGATAGTAGTGGTAGTAGTAGCAGTAGTAGTAATAAGTCTTAGTAATACTACTAAAAATAACAATAACAATGAATTTCCCCTCACCATCTTGTCCAAACCAGGCATAGTTTCCTTTTTCCGGCACTGGTGCCACTTGCCTCGCCTCCACAGTAATCCAGTCTGTCCATTCATCACGGCAAACACAATGGCAAACGCCCAATATACGCACAGCACAAAGTTAATACCAGCTGCGACACCAACATCCTACCCCTTCCCGACCCGCGGGGTGACTGACTGCCCGATGGTTGGCAACGCTGCATCTCAAGGGTCACGTGACCAAGGCAACATTGTGCTTGAGATTCCTCCAGTTAAATTTAAGACGATTAAAACCAAACTTGCATGAATTTTTTACCCATGTTTTAAATTAATAAGTGATAGTACAGATTTTATTTGATAGAAATATAATGGAAAGAAATAAAATGGAAAATATCACCATCGTAATATGCGTTGGTCGTTTCTTTTAAAAGACTGCATCACCGGGACCTTCCTTCAGGTGTACCATCACTCAACATTGGCAACGCTGAGCTCTTTTTAAATCTTTGAATGTTTAAAGGTAATGTCTTGATTATTTCTGACGTGCTTGCAATAAACAAGTAATGGTAGAGTTTATTTATCTTAAGGGAGGTTATTGGCTTTCTGAACCTTATTTACCGTAGTTCAGAGGCAAAATAAGACGATGTTGTGGCCCTGCATCCTCACCACAGCGTTCCTTCGAGACTGGCGCCATTTCTGCCTCAAAGTCTTGTTACCGGTCAACAAACAAGATGTATATATGGCAAAATAATCCAAATGATCAGAATTCTGAGGTTATACTTGACAGAAATGCAAGAAAATGCTTACGGGACACCCAGATTAAACAAATACGTCCAACAAATGACTACTAAAAGCAAAACACATCTCAGGAAGTTGCCGTTAACGGTCAGCGCCTGCAACTTGGCGCCGCTGTCCTTGCAATGTGTCCTTGAAATGTTTGGACGGTTAAAGGCAGTTGTGGCAGTGTTGGCGCGTCCTTTGCAATAGGTCAGTGATAATAGAGGTTGCACTTAACCCTTTCCCTGCTGCTGCACAAGGCGTCTGTTGTCATCTGATGCAACTTCTCCTTGGTTACTAGTCAAACCGCACCTCAAATCTGACTTACTTGGCCGTCCACTGCAACTACTACTACCAAATATTACCAGTACTACTACTACCAACGCTACTACTACTACTACTAATACCACTACTACTACTACCACCACCACCACCACCACCGTACATACACTGGACTCAGCGTGTATAAATCTCACCAGGATGTTGTTGTTGCTGCTTACCCCTACCTAGTGTGTGTGTGGCCGAGCAGATCCGTCGACCACAGGTAAGTGTTTTTTTTTTGTTTTTTTGTGGCCGCTACAGGTACAGTACAACGTGTGGGCAACCGGCGCCTCCTTGTGGTAGACACCGCCTCACCAGGGTCCTTCCCACGGCGAGGTGCAGACAAATAGAAGAGGTTTGTGGGCTGGGTGGCCGCCGCAGATGTTTGCCTGCGCCGGTGAGGTAAGCCAGTGTAAAGGCAAGTAAAGCCAAACTAGCGGTAAGCCATTTAAGGCCAGGGAAATGAGCCACAACCAATGTATAGCCAAGTATAGCCACAGCAACCCATAGAAGGCCAGGGAACCTATGTGTTTTGTGTGGGTTAGTCTGCCCTCAGCATATTGCCCACACTGACTGATAGATTACAAGATAGACACATAGAGAAAATGACCAATGTCTTAGAGAGACACATAGATAGATGGATAGACAAATGGATAGATAAATGGATAGATGGATAGATAGATGGATAGATAGATAGATGGATATACAGATGGATGGTTAGATGGATGGATAGACAGACGGATGGATAGATAAACAACTAGATAGATAGATACATAGACAGACAGATAAACAGATATACAGATGGATAGACAGATAGATAAATAGACAGATAGGTAGACAGAAAAATAGATAGATACAAAATAGATAGATAGACAGAAAATAGATAGACAGACAGATAGATGGACAGATAGACAGACAGATAGACAGAGAAACTGATAGACAGATAGATATATAGACAGATAGATAGAGATGGATAGATACCTACAAATTACCGACATTTTCATCCAAGAAAGATAGATAGAAATAGATAGATATACAGATACAAATAGATAGATAGATAGATGCTGATTCCAAATACATCTTCATCCGGGAAACTGAATTGATAGATAGATTGATGGATAGATAGACTGATAGATAGATAGATATAGATAGATAGACAGACAGTTACCCGGACTGATAGATAGATCGATAGATACACAGAGATAGGTGGATAGATAGTTACCCAGATGCACTGACTGATAGATAGATAGACAGACAGACACAGATTGATAGATAGATAGATAAATAAATAGATAGATAGATAGACAGACACAATTGCCTAGATAGATGGATAGATACACATAGATAGATGGATAGATAGTTACCCAGATACACAGACTGATAGATAGATAGACAGACAGAAAGATAGATACATATGGATGGATAGATAGTTACCAAGATACAGATATAGACAGATAGATAGATAGATAGATACAGTACACAGATAGG
>NW_027643818.1:20000-42500 GCF_032717465.1 Coenobita brevimanus | reverse complement strand
TGGAGGGGGATAGATTAATAATGATCTTGACCAAGCTATTCAATAAGATATGGGTGATGGGGTTACTACCATCAGTTTGGAAGAATGGTGTAATTGTTAAAGTTCCGAAGAAGGGAGACCTGAGTGAATGTGGTAATTGGAGGGGAATCTCTTTGTCACCGATAGCTTTGAAAGTTTTCAGTAGAGTGTTGTTAAATAGGTTGGAGCCGGTGGTTGAGGGTATTCTGAGGGATGAACAGGCTGGTTTTAGAAAGGGACGTGGTTGCAATGATCAGACCTTTATAGTTAGGCATTTGATGCAGCAAGTTAATGAAATGAGAGTACCGTTAAGTCTTTGTTTTGTTGATTTTGAAAAGGCTTTTGATAGTGTTTCGAGAGAGTCTATGGGGAAGATCATGAGACATTATGGAATACCAGAGGAGTTTGTGAGGGTCATTATGAACATGCATGAGGACACATTTTGTAAAGTGATGGTTGATGGTTGTCTGAGTGATTCGTTTGAAGTCAAGTCCGGAGTAATTCAAGGTGGTGTTCTATCGCCTTTACTATTTATATTGGTCATTGATTACATTATGAAACGTGTTGGAACAGAAACCGGTGCAGGTATACTTTGGGGAGAGAACAGGAAACTTTTGGATTTAGATTATGCAGATGATATAGTTTTGATTTGTGATGGGCCAGAAGAGATGCAGAGAGTGTTGGACTGTTTGGTGAGTGAAGGTCGCAAGGTGGGTTTGGTTATTAATTGTGGAAAAACTGAAATAATCAATATGAATATGGAAAATGCGCAGGAATGTGTAATTGGAGGTATGGTTGTAAAGCAAGTTGATAGGTTTAAATATTTAGGTACTTATTTAGCCAAGGATGGTTCTTTGAACTTTGAATTCGAGGAAAGGTTAAAGAAGGCTAATCAGGCAATGGGAATGCTTAAAAATATTTGGAATAATAACAATTTCTCTGTGCATACAAAAATCAAACTTTATAAGGTAATGGGTAGGAGTATCTTAATTTATGGACACGAGTCTTGGTACAGCACAGTGACTATGGAAAATAAATTCTTGGTGTTTGAAAATAAAGCACTTGGAAGAATATTAGGAGTTAAGTGGTGGGAAAGGATACCAAATAGTAGAATTAGAGAAATAACGGGAGTGCAGCCGGTCGATGAATATGTTAGATTCTCACGATGGAAGTGGCTAGGACATGTGTATAGGAGACAGGGAATAGTACGAGGTACACCAGGGTGGGTGGCACCTGGTAGGAGAGGTAGAGGAAGGCCAAAAGAGACGTGGGTGAGGACAATGAGACGGGAAGCTGGAGATGAGTGTTGGGGAGATCTTGAGGAGTTAGCACAAGATAGGATGTGGTGGTGTGAGTTCATCGAGGCCCTATGCATCCCCGAGGGTGCCACAGGAAATGATTGATTGATTGATTGATCTATTGCCAGACGCCATACTCCTGTAAGGGGTGGCCATTTGACTCTGAGTAACAAACAATAGGTTACTGAGTTTTAGTGTACAGAATAATTCGTTATAGAAGTGGTGTTGGGAAGCCTGTATTGTTTAGCACAGTAGGAGGCTCCCTCTGCAACCCCAGGATCAGCATGCAGCCATCCCCTCCCGCCGTAGAGAGGCAACTGAGTGTCCTGTCCAGACCCAAGGGTAGACAGCCAGGCGCCACGGACATAACCGAGACCTACCTCCACCCCTCCCTTCTCATAGCGACACTGACGGGCCCCAGGTGGCACTGACTGAGGCATGGCAAAATGGGGGGGGGGGGATGTTGTGGGCGCAGACAGCTGGGCACCGCTTTGGGGGCGGGGCTTGTAACAAAGAAAATTGCCAGAAAATAGAGGGAGGACTTGTGTAACGTGGGCGAATATTTATATAGTTCATTTGATTCCTTTGGTATTTTTTTCTCACTGCTGTTGTTCTTGTGTTGCCTCGATGTTCAAGGGTCGTTACATTCCTTAGTGGCGGTGGTGTAACATAAATCTCTATATAACTTCACAACTGGACACTCAGTGCATTGTGCTGTCCATTCTCTCCACCTAATGTACAGTTTATCACATCATTCCTGGCTTATTTCCCAGTGATATCTATACTGCATTCTGAGTCTACACTATATAGGTTATTTACTGCTTAATCATATGCTTTGTACTGTGATCATATCGTATCGTATCGTTTATAAAGGCTTCTATAAGCTTGTATGCGTCGGCCTTGGTCACATAATGGCTCTCCACGCTGCTCGATCTCTGGCAGCCTCCCTATTTAGTCCCTTATCCCTTAGGTCACACTCTATGTCCTCGTCTCAGGTCTTTTTCGGTCTGCCTCTCGCAACCCGACCCCCGACGTACACACTCGTTAGATCCCTAATATCTGAAGGTTTCCTGTGCTTCTTATTATTTGTAGATGTTGGCTGTACTGTGTGTGTGTGTGTGTGTGTGTGTGTGTGTGTGTGTGTGTTCTTACCTAATTGTTCTTACCTAATTGTATCTTTACAGGAATGAGTCAAGCTCGTACTGTCCCGTGTCTTAAACCATATTTATCGTACATATCCTTAAATTTATGAATTGTTTTGGCACACACTATTTCATTTGGTAGTGCATTCCACCGATCAATTGCCCTATTTGGGAAACTAAATTTCCTTACGTCTTTATCGCCTCTCTTTTTATGCAGTTTTTTGCAGTGTCCTCTTGCTGATGCTGCCCCATAGGTTAAGTAATCATTTATGTCTATTTTCTCCTTCCCTGATATGCACTTATATAGCATAATCATGTCACCTCTTTTCCTTCTCTCCTGTAGTGTTGGCAGATTCAGTTTATTTAGTCTTTCTTCGTAGCTTAGATCCCTTAAGCTTGGTATCCATCTTGTAGCAGCCCTTTGAACTTTTTCAATCTTGTCTATGTGTTTTTTGAGATGAGGACTCCAGACTACTGATGCATATTCCAGGGTTGGTCTAATGAATGATGTTATTATCCTTCTTAGCATGTCTTCATTTATGTATGTGAATGCTATTCTCATATTTGCAAGCAGTGTATACATGTTCCGTACCTTCTCGCTGATGTGGTCAGCCGGAGATAGTCTGTTATTGATAATCACACCTAGGTCTTTCTCTCTTTCTGATGTGTATAGGGTTTTATTTCCTAACTTATAATCCCAATCAGGTCTTTTTCCACTTTTACCAAACTTGATTACATGACACTTGTCCACATTGAATTCCATTTGCCATGTATTACTCCATTCATGAAGTTTATTTAATTCTTCTTGTAGCTCTTTACAAGTGTGTGTGTGTGTGTGTGTGTGTGTGTGTGTGTGTGTGTGTGTGTGTGTGTGTGTGTGTGTGTGATAATGCTTCATGCAAAACGAGATCCACACGGCACTAAGTCACTTCATTCAGTACTTCAAGTTATATTGAATTTTAAACTGGGCAAATTGTAAATGTGACTGTGTGCTGTGAGTGTAGGCTTGGAATCTATCTATCCATCTATCTTTCTGTCTATCTATCTGTCTATCTATCTATCTATCTATTGCTGGATGCCTTATTCCCACAAGGCACAAACAAATCACCACAACATCACCCCATCCTCTGGCTTTTGGCTGCCCTCCCTCCAACTCACCCCCCCCTGTCTCTTATATCTCTCCATCAGGTGAACATTAACATGTCATAGGCAGAAATAAACTGCTAAGGTAGGGGTGCTAAGGAGCCTTTTTAGCCATCAAGTATACACGCTGCTATTAACAGATAATGTTGTAGAGTAGTTGTATGCCCTGCCTTACCCTGTGTTGCCAAAGTCTGCCATACACTATACTGTGTTGCCATATTCTGCCCTGCCTTACCCTGTGTTGCCAAAGTCTGCCATACACTATACTGTGTTGCCATATTCTGCCCTGCCTTACCTTGTGTTGCCAAAGTCTGCCATACACTATACTGTGTTGCCATATTCTGCCCTGCCTTACCCTATGTTGTCATATTCAATCCTACAGTACCCTACCCTGTCCTGCCTTACCCAAACCTACCCTACAGTACCCTACCCTGTCCTGCCTTACCCAAACCTACCCTACAGTACCCTACCCTGTCCTGCCTTACCCAAACCTACCCTACAGTACCCTACCCTGTCCTACCTCACCCACACCTACCCTACAGTACCCTACCCTGTCCTGCCTTACCCAGACCTACCCTACAGTACCCTACCCTGTCCTGCCTTACCCAAACCTACCCTACAGTACCCTACCCTGTCCTACCTCACCCAAACCTACCCTACAGTACCCTACCCTGTCCTGCCTTACCCAAACCTACCCTACAGTACCCTACCCTGTCCTGCCTTACCCAAACCTACCCTACAGTACCCTACCCTGTCCTGCCTTACCCAGACCTACCCTACAGTACCCTACCCTGTCCTGCCTTACCCAAACCTACCCTACAGTACCCTACCCTGTCCTGCCTTACCCAAACCTACCCTACCCTTCCCTACCCTACCCTACCCTACCCCACCATACCATACCCAGTTTAAGTCTAGCTTCTCTCACCGGCCTCTTACCATATCCAACAGTAGTTTGTACCATATCACACCTCCCCATACCCCTGCCTACCACACCTCTGCCTACCATACCCCTGCCTACCACACCTCTGCCTACCATACCCCTGCCTACCACACCTCTGCCTACCATACCCCTGCCTACCACACCTCTGCCTACCATACCCCTGCCTACCACATTTCTGCCTACCATACCCCTGCCTACCACATTTCTGCCTACCATACCCCTCCCTACCACACCTCTGCCTACCATACCCCTGCCTACCACATTTCTACCTACCATACCCCTGCCTACCACATTTCTGCCTACCATACCCCTCCCTACCACATTTCTGCCTCCCATACCCCTGCCTACCATACCAAACCAAACCCTTGTTTAGTATGAGTGCCGTATGCAACCATAAGGAGTGCCGGTAAACGCGTGATACAGGTCTATCTATCTATCTATTTCAGACGCCTTAATCCCGTAAGGGATGGCCACAGACAAATCGCCTCCATGTCACCCTGTCCCGTGCCATTTGGCTGTCCTGCTTCCAACTCACACCCCACTCTCTCATATACTGTACGTCTCCACTCCATCCCTCCATCTCATCCTTGGCCTCCCCCTCCCTCACCCCCCTCCACCTCACTCACATACACTCTCCTCGTCAATCTCTCACTCTGCATCCTCTCCACATGGTCATTGGTATTATTTGCTGACATACACCAGTGCCTCTTGTACTGTATACCAAGCCGTGTGGCATCAAATACACTCCACCCCACTGACTGCTGTTCTGACATTGGTGTACCTGAGGTGTTCTGTTCTAAAAGGTGCCTTGGGGTCTCAGTAGGTTATTTTATTGATTGATTGATTGATTTATATATTTATTTATTTTGAGGGGGGATGGGAAAGGAGGATGCCAGCTGGGTGTGGGGAGTGAGAGCTGTGATCGTTTGGGGTAGGGTTGCAAGAATCTGTTTATATATCTATTGCCAGACGCCTTAATCCCGTAAGGGGTAGTCACAAACAAATTGCCTCCATGTGGCTCTGTCTCCGGCCATTTCACTGTCCTGCTCCCAGCTCACACCCCCCTCTCTCATATACTGTACCTCTCCACTCCATCCCTCCATCACATCCTTGGCCTCCCCCTCCCTCTTCCCCCATCCACCTCACTCACATATACTCTCCTCATCAGTCTCTCACTCTCCATCGTCTCCACATGGCCAAGAGGCAGACTGCACAAGCCCTGGTACCAGATCCTACAGTGTGAGTGGCTAGAGGCTGCTGGGGCTGGAGTAATGTGGAGGGCGGCCATTAGGTGACCCATGGCCACGTGTGTATCTATCTATCTATCTATTGCCAGACGCCATAATCCCATAAGGGGTGGCCATTTGACTTTGAGTTATTTGTTTTATGGGGAGGGGCACTAATCCTCCACCAACCCACTTGTTGACACGTAGGGAGCACGTATGGTTTGGTTATATGGTTACCACCCAGCGTAGTAAATGGTTTGTTGCCTTTATAAACGGTACACAGCCTGTAATGCCACTAAGGGAAGTAGGCGGGTTAGCTTCCCTTAAATATACTGGATTAGGTTAGCCTAGCCTCAGGCCCCTACACTTTAAAGGCAGTGAAGTAGGTGTGCTTTGACCATTTACTTTGACATTCAGGTTACCAGTTGAATTAGGTCACAATGGGTCTAGTGGGGTCAGGTCAGGTCCATATACATACATTTATAACCGTGGGCTACATTCAGGCCACTTCAGGTCATGGTGGAGGTGGTGGTCTGGTGGTTAGAGTAAAGGCCTACCATTTAAAAGTATGCGAGTTCGATTCCAGGCTAGGGAACCAAAGTCTGCTGATTTGAGTCTAAAACATGACTGAGCTGCACCACCCACTGAAATGTCTTAACACCCATGCTAATATCATCACAGTCCTGAGTGAGACTTGTGGACGGTGGGTATTAGTGGCCAAGTGGTGACGTGAAGGACTTGGGATGTAGGAGAACTGCTGGGCCTCGGGGAAATGGCTGTCAAATCAATGGCCTCTTCCGTAGCAACTTGTTTGGCACATTACACCTTATCATTCTCTTGTATGTTACTTATATTAATGCAGACACAGCTGCCAGCATTATCAGAAAGGAAGAGGAGAGTGAAAATTAATGTAATGTGCAGAACAAATCGCTAAGAAAGAGGTGCTACGAAGGAGGGGGGGGAGGGGTGTATTTATGTGCGCTCGTTCATGTAACCCCTCTCCATGGTTCAAAAATTACAAAGTAAACACAGACGCATTAATAATAATAATAATAATAATAAAAGTAAAGGCCTACAGTGCTCCTTTGGCTTTAAATTGGCCTAAATTGCCATCTCTTAATCTTGAATGCTGCGTTGTAGCAAAAGACGAATGCTGGACTATGGTGTTAGTAATGAAGAGGTATAGATGTCGAGTAGTAGCATTATCCTTTTCTGCCGCTGAGGTACGTGATTAAAGTTGTAAAAGGAAAGGTTTGGGTCGAGGACTTATAATTAAAGAGTCAATGCAGCCACCAAATAACCTAGACTCACTAAAAATGCAATAAAACATCAACAGCGAACTATTGGACAACTAATCAAGATACACACATATAGTTTGTGTATTCTTTAAAAAATCCCGCTATCTACACATGCTCTGTGTTACGCTGCATCGCGGTATCTGTCACAGTACATTATATTCGTCTAATGGAAGCAAAAGAAAATTGTACCGTGATTTTCTCCCTAAGTCTCTAAAAAGGTAACATTTAGTACTGCTGAGGTTTAAACTAATTCTAGGGAGAGAATTTGAAACTAGAAAGGAGATGCAAGATGTGGGAATTTTGTTCGTAATTATTGACCTTGGCTTTATCTTCTTGTCAGCAGACCCAAAATATCCCTTAAGAGGGTAGTATCCATGCAAATAATGTAGCATATAAATCTTTTACACAGCTAACTCGATCATAAGTGCAGCGATACTAGCATATAAACCAGTGAATTGATCAAAACCAGGATACCAATTTGAACTTCGCGGGCATCACATCCGAGATGCAGGCAAGGTTCCAAAATTATAAATTTTTTGAGCGTCCGGTGGACGTGTATAAAATTGTTTGTTTATCTTTCAGTTTTCACGCTACCAAGCCAAAAAATATATAAAAATCGAAATAATCAACCAAACAAAATTATTTCTAGTGCTTTTAAAATGCTATGAAGACTTTTTAAATCTCGGAAATTGGTTTAAGATCTTTGTGAATACTGCCGAGGTTGGCGATGGGAGTGTAAGAGTAACCGACGCCATGTTTCAAGCGAATATATAGGAGTGACGAGGTGAGTATCCTGCCTTGATTCCACATTTTCAAGCGGTTACAGTTAATTTACTTGTATTATTGTGCTTTTGAAAATTAGTTATGGCAATGGAGATAACATAGAGGTGAACATTTCTAGTGAGTATTCGTATTTAGTGATGGGAAAGGGCGACAAAATCCGAGCAGATCCTCTGTCTAGAAGGCCGGCTTCGTATCTTGGTCCACTTCCATAATTTTATCACCAGCATCTGATTTACGTGCATAATTCTGCTTGTTAATATTAAATAAGTTGATAGAGATTACTAGGGTATAAATATGTGATGGAAATATTCGTGTTTTGAGATGGTTTGTGGAATGGTGGTGTAAATGGAAGAACAGACGCCGAAGAAGGCCAGCTTAGGTATCCTGCTCTGATTCGTGTTTCGGCAGCTTCCATCTAATTTACTTACATAATTCTACTCACTAATGTTAAATAAGCAATAGAGATTACTTGGGTGTACGTGTGTGAGGGAAAGTGTATGTATTTAGATGATATTTGGCATTGTAAGATTTGACGTCGAAGATGGTTGGCGTAGTAAGTATCCTGCTCTGCCTCCATATTTTCCTTACTAACAACTAATTTCCCCACTTAATTCTGCTTACTGTTGTTATACAAGGTAATGGAGATAAATAAGTGTAGTTTGGTGGCAGAATATTGTTGTTTGCAGATATTTAAAGGATGTCGGGTTTTTTCGTGGCCTTGCCGACATTTTGTAAACATTCTGCCCCCGACATTTTTAGGATGTTCGTATGTTATGTATTTCCGTCGATTTATTGGCTATTGTCGTTTTTTTTTTATGATGTGGGTTTTGGGGTAATTTTTGAAAAGGATTCCACGTAAAGAGCCCCTTCAAGCCTATGACATGTTGGAGAGGGACGCCTGCAGGTGGTGGCACTGATATAACCACGCCAGTACCACTATTAATATCGTTGCTCAATCCCTATCCCATGACAGCAGGATGTGGGAATGCAGAGAGGTAACTACATCCTGCAGTCCACCGGGTTCACATTTAGATGAGCAGGGAGTCACAGCAGCAGTTTTACTACCGCTGTCTGTCGACGATTTTATCTGTACGTTTAGATCAACATGGATTCACGATAATACTTTACTACTGCCACCTGCTGACGATTATAACTTTATTTTTCCCTTTATTTAGCCAAGACGGGTTTTGTAAGTGGAAGGGTTAGACACAGCCTGCATGCAGCCCCACACTACCATGGAGTCTCCTAAGCGGAATAACATCGGTTACTGATACAAAGAATAAAGCTGGAATTTGTACTCTAACTTGGACCACACTCTTGGCCTTTGAAGCTTATTTCACAGCTCAGTGCCAGAAAAAGACAATACTGCGGCGCCACATCATAGCCATAGCACTTCTTCGTGACTAGCATCGTATTCTAAAGCTGTTCTCTACAGCTACGGCCCAACAGCGCCCTTTTCATAGCACTTCCTCATGACTAGTATCGTATTGTGATGGTAATCTCTAAACGCACAGTTCACGAGGAAGAGATAGCAGTTATAGGCCAAGTTAGTAAAAACAGTATAATTATGAGGTCAGATTAAAGAAGCACATAACATAATGGTTAAATAAAGAAAAATCAATCTGTTGATGTATTTCCTTGGACGATTTTTTGTGTCATTCTTGCCACCTGGAGACAGTTTTGTGAAGCTTTGTGGGCAATAGGTGATAAGGGTGTGATGGCGACCCAGGCTGCTGGCCTGAATACATTGCAATATGTCACGTTGTTGAAGGGGTGAAGGCAACCTGACAGGTACACGTGGTAACTGCACCAAAGTTACCTGGTCTGCTGTTTATCATCTTAGCACAGTGTCGTTAGTTTACAAGGTTTTCTTAGCACCTCTTCCTTAGCGAATTAGTTTGTATATTGCACTTTACTACCGGGTGTTGTGTTTTATGTTAATCCTGCCTTTTCATTATCCACATAAATTGCAAAATAACCTGCAGAGAGGCAGCTTAGTAGCCATGTTTGCGGCTATTTAGGGGGAGGGGGGATCAGAGGCTGGGGCGGGGTGTGGCCCGGGGGTTTGTAGGGTTTGTGGTATTGTTCATACCTGTTTGGTGTGAACCACACCTGCGTATAATGAGGCCACACGGGATTTGTACACTGATTGGTAGTCTACCCCAATATGAACAATTTCCTCAGGAGAGAGAGAGAGAGAGAGAGAGAGAGAGAGAGAGAGAGAGAGAGAGAACGAACTTAAGGGGGTGTATTAGGGGATGATGGTAAGAACTGACAGGTCATAAAGGGAACTGTGGGCTTAAAGTTGGCTGAGGATAATACTGACTGGTATTCACAAAATATCCTGTACAACATTTAGGCAAATTACTTTCAGCACTGCTGGGTTGGGGCAGACATTGCAAAGTCTGGGCAACGTGACTGTGTACTCTAATATTGCATTGAAGTTGTGTGGCCTGTGTGAAAATAGTGTGGTGCATTTATAACGCTGCTCTGCTACTCCACCTGGCTGTTTCTTGTGTGTTGCAACGACGGCTGTCAGTGTTGTCAGTGTTAGTTGTGTATCATGTACTGTGTATTCATTTCCTACTGCCACTGCTACACACACACACACACACACACACACACACACACACCAATGTATCATGTACCGGGTATTCCTTTCCTACTGCCACTGCTACACACACACACACACACACACACAGCTGTGCCCACAACACATCAGATATTGCAGGTGAGTGTCTTGTGAAGCTCTGTTTACATACTGCCTTGTACAACAATTTTGGCCCCTCTTGGACTCTTCATGGGGTACAGGCTCAACATGTGGTGTATTTTCTTTGATGATAACAAGAGTAATATTGGTCACTTTCTCCCGCCACCTGCAACTAATTGTTCCTTTCACTTGCAGGTACGATGTTACTTGTTACTAGTGCGTTACTTGGGTTACTTGCAAGATGGCAACATGAATACAGAGTCAGGCAGCGGTACGTGGCAGCCTAAGTTACAGAGAACCAGTGGCCCCAGTGTAGTGGCTTTCGAATTAAGGTGAGTCTTTTAGCCTTCTTAGTGCACTGACACCTTAATTTAGTCTGGCAGGCTACCAGTGATTTTAGTCAGTAGGTCAACTCTGGAACTGTCTCCCTCTGTCTGTATTTCCTACATGAAAGGTGCGTGGTGGTGTGGATGTGATAGGAAGCGTTAGGAGAAATACATTGAGGTGGTTTGGCCATGTGGAGAGGATAGAGAGCGAGAGACTAACGAGGAGAGTGTATGTGATTGTGGTGGAGGGGGGAGAGAGGGAGGGGGAGGCCGAGGATGAGATGGGGGGACGAAGTGGAGAGGTATATGAGAGAGGGGTGTGAGCTGGGAGCAGGGCAATGATATGGCGAGGGTCAGGGCAACATGGAGGCGACTTGTTTGTGGCCACCCCTTACGGGATTAAGGCGTCTGGCAATAGATAAATAGATAGACCTACATGCAAATTTGTGTGTATGAGTGTAATATGTTCTCAGTCCAGGTCAGCGTCTTTCTTTGTCACTTCACTCCAATGATGTCTTAGTTTATTCTTGCCATCTCCAGGTCATTTTGTTCAACGCAGACCGAAGACAATATTGCTGTGCCTAAGTGCTGTGTCTTGGTGTGTTAAGCTGAGGTCTTTCTGAACCCTGTTGAGAATGGCAAGCACAGGACATAACTATAATCTTTTCACCTCTCTTCCAGTCTACATATCACTCTCCCATCTCTATCTCAACTTCCTCCATGCCTCTGCTTCCCATCCACTCACTGTATGCTTTCTTCTTTTGCACCACAGCCTGTCTCACCTCTTCTCCAACCTGTCTCACAACTTCCTCCCTGCCTCTGCGTCCCATCCACTCACTACTGTATATGCTTTCTTCCTTTGCGCCACAGCCTGTCTCACCTCTTCATTCCACCATGCTGTTCCTTGCACCCCCTTTCGTCTTCTCTTCACCCCACACACCACCTCACATATTATATTTTTCATTTTGTCACTTCCATTAGCTTCAGAGGATGTTCACCCCCGTAGCTGGGTATTTTAAAGTAGATAGTACATCCGCATGAGGCTACTGGCGGGCAAACTACTGTAGGTCTTTCATGAAACACTTTTATTCTTACAAAATGGTCAGACAAAATGGGTCTCTTTGTTTATATCAGTTTAAGTCCATCCATCCATCTAAGACTACACCTGGCCACCACCAAGCTGACAGGGGTTGGGAATCTTGGTCAAGTTAGAACAAATGGGGTATTTTTAAGTCACATGGATATCACTCGAGAAGAATACCGGTACACTAATTCCTTGTTATATGTTGGCCTTTTTCTAGTCTTTTTTGTTGTACACTTCTTGAATCCAGTGCCATTGTCAGTGTTATTCATGCCATGTGTACACCACAGTGTACTGTACTTTAAGACAGCTGTAACCCCTTCAATCCAGTGCCATTGTCAGTGTTATTCTTGCCATGTGTACACCACACTGTACTGTACTTTAAGACAGCTGTAACCCCTTCAATCCAGTGCCATTGTCAGTGTTATTCTTGCCATGTGTACACCACAGTGTACTGTACTTTAAGACAGCTGTAACTCCTTCAATCCAGTGCCATTGTCAGTGTTATTCATGCCATGTGTACACCACACTGTACTGTACTTTAAGACAGCTGTAACCCCTTCAATCCAGTGCCATTGTCAGTGTTATTCTTGCCATGTGTACACCACAGTGTACTGTACTTTAAGACAGCTGTAACCCCTTCAATCCAGTGCCATTGTCAGTGTTATTCTTGCCATGTGTACACCACAGTGTACTGTACTTTAAGACAGCTGTAACCCCTTCAATCCATTGATGTATATAACATTTTGTTCTTGGTATCTCTGGACCACTTTATTCAGTTTAAAGACTACTCGTGAGCAGTTGTTGAGTAACCCTGGTCTGTCTGGTTGAGCAGACCTATCAATCACAAACAAGCAACTGCACCTGCAGGTCCGTGCCATGCAGTGAACCAGTGTTTCCTTGCAGTGGACAGCACCTTGCCACTGCCAGGTGCGGGCAAGAGTATGGAGGTTGGGTTGCCAGACGGAATTTGCATCTGCATCCAGTAACAGGGACGCCATAGTAGGCTGCACATCATGCTGCTGTTTGGTGTTATGGTTACCACCCAGCGTTGTACAGTAAAGAGTTGCCAGTGTTACGCCATAGTAGGCTGCACATCATGCTGCTGTTTGGTGTTATGGTTACCACCCAGCGTTGTACAGTAAAGAGTTGCCAGTGTTACGCCATAGTAGGCTGCACATCATGCTGCTGTTTGGTGTTATGGTTACCACCCAGCGTTGTACAGTAAAGAGTTGCCAGTGTTACGCCATAGTAGGCTGCACATCATGCTGCTGTTTGGTGTTATGGTTACCACCCAGCGTTGTACAGTAAAGAGTTGCCAGTGTTACGCCATAGTAGGCTGCACATCATGCTGCTGTTTGGTGTTATGGTTACCACCCAGCGTTGTACAGTAAAGAGTTGCCAGTGTTACGCCATAGTAGGCTGCACATCATGCTGCTGTTTGGTGTTATGGTTACCACCCAGCGTTGTACAGTAAAGAGTTGCCAGTGTTACGCCATAGTAGGCTGCACATCATGCTGCTGTTTGGTGTTATGGTTACCACCCAGCGTTGTACAGTAAAGAGTTGCCAGTGTTACGCCATAGTAGGCTGCACATCATGCTGCTGTTTGGTGTTATGGTTACCACCCAGCGTTGTACAGTAAAGAGTTGCCAGTGTTACGCCATAGTAGGCTGCACATCATGCTGCTGTTTGGTGTTATGGTTACCACCCAGCGTTGTACAGTAAAGAGTTGCCAGTGTTACGCCATAGTAGGCTGCACATCATGCTGCTGTTTGGTGTTATGGTTACCACCCAGCGTTGTACAGTAAAGGGTTGCCAGTGTTACGCCATAGTAGGCTGCACATCATGCTGCTGTTTGGTGTTATGGTTACCACCCAGCGTTGTACAGTAAAGAGTTGCCAGTGTTACGCCATAGTAGGCTGCACATCATGCTGCTGTTTGGTGTTATGGTTACCACCCAGCGTTGTACAGTAAAGAGTTGCCAGTGTTACGCCATAGTAGGCTGCACATCATGCTGCTGTTTGGTGTTATGGTTACCACCCAGCGTTGTACAGTAAAGGGTTGCCAGTGTTACGCCATAGTAGGCTGCACATCATCCTGCTGTTTGGTGTTATGGTTACCACCCAGCGTTGTACAGTAAAGGGTTGCCAGTGTTACGCCATAGTAGGCTGCACATCATGCTGCTGTTTGGTGTTATGGTTACCACCCACTGTTGTAAAGGGTTTCCTTTTTTTTTTTTTTTTTTTTTTTTTTTTTTAATGCAAGGAAGAAGGAACCAAAGGCCACAATCCCGCAAACTGTTCCCTCCAAGAAAAAAACAAGATACAAGAGAGAGCCAAATTCAAGAACCGATCATTTCGAGATGCCTGGACACACTGTGTCTGAAAGACTGGAGATCAAAGCTAGCAGGAAATACAGACAGAGGGAGACAGTTCCAGAGTTGACCTGTTGCATAAATGAAGGACTGGGAGTAACGGTTAATTCTTGCATTAGAGAGTTGGACAGAGAAGGGATGAGAGTTTGCTGCTAGACGGGTGCTACGCACCCGTCGCAGAGGTGGAGGAATGCAAGCAGACAGTTCAGAGGAGCAGTGAACGTTGAAGTAGCGATAGAAAAGGTTACAGGAAACCAGTAGGCTTGTCACTCAGTGTAGAGCCACCTGAAGTGGAAAGAAGCTTAATAAAAAGCAACAGGAAGGATGGGAAAAACAGGAAGAGAAGAGGCCAGACACAAAAAGGGAATGACAGGCGAAGGAAGAGGTAGGCAGCACTACATCAAGTGAGTGCGTGATAGTGGGACAGACACAAATGGGGAATGATGAATGAAGGAAGAAGTAGGCAGCACCACATCAAGTGAGTGGATGGTAGTGGGCAGCAGCCACCACTGCACCCGGGTATAGTAAAGGCAGTAAAGAAGGTTATACTGTATGTAACCTCGCCAGTTTGAAGTCTGTCCTAAGCTGAATATAAACTTCCATAGTAGCAAGAATAATCTGAAGCATATGTTTGGCCAGGTGGAGAGGATGGAGAATGAGAGACTGACTAGGAGTGTATGTGAGCGAGGACACCAAGAATGAGATGGATGAATGAAATGGAGAAATATATGAGAGAAGGGGGTGTGAATTGGAGGGAGGGGTGTCAAATGGCAGAGGACAGAAGAACATGGAGGCAATTCGTCTGTGGCCACCCATTATAGGATTAAGTCATGTGGACATAGATATAGATGGATAAATAGATAGATGTCACTGGATTGAAGGGGTTATATTTACAATAGTTTACAGAAGAAAGCATGATAAATTTCCATTTGTAACTATAAAGCTGATTTGCCACTTTGCTTTGGTGGTGGAGAGGGACGCCTTCATGTGGTGGCACTGATGTATATGGGCGGCTACACTGCATGGTTAAATAACACCCCCAGCTACTGCCCTGCCCCCCGAAAGGAGAATGGTGGACTTAGAGAGAAAGGCAGCAGATGAACATGGGGATACAACACTACTGCTACTACTACTATTACTACTACTACCACCACCACCACCACTACCACAACCACAACCACTACTGCTACTGTTACTACTACTACTACGGTACTACTATTACTACTACTACTACTACCACCACCACCACCACCACTACTAAGCACTGCCAAGTTCCCCTAATTTAACCACATTCCCACTTGCAGGGAAAAACTCGTTATTTATAGTATATCCCATACCTGACAGTGATGAACCTCCAGTAATTAGTCAGCATCTATTTTAGTCATTATTCTCTCCCTTACTGTCTTCTGTCCAGTTTTTGTTCCTTTGCTTATCATGTGTCTTGGCTGTGAATTAGTGCCATATGATCTTTGACAGGCGCTGGGAATCCAGTATTGAATTCAGTTAAGTAGTCAACATCCTTTAGTTATTTTTCTCTCCCTTACTGTCTTCTCATCAGATTTTTGTTCCTTTGCTAATCATGTGTCTTGGCTGTGAATTAGTGCCATATGGTCTTTGACAGGCGCTGGGAATCCAGTATTGAATTCAGTTAAGTAGTCAACAGCCTTTAGTATTTGTCCCCAGGTGGCATGGTGGTTGGCCGGAGTAGTTTGGTGCAGAATAGTTGTGACACGTGACTGGTAGAGAAGGCCAGATGGACGTACTGGTAGAGAAGGCCAGATGGACGTACTGGTGGAGAAGGCCAGATGGACGTACTGGTGGAGAAGGCCAGATGGACGTACTGGTGGAGAAGGCCAGATGGACGTACTGGTGGAGAAGGCCAGATGGACGTACTGGTGGAGAAGGCCAGATGGACGACTCGTTACCATGGCAACCCCCTGATGCTTACCGTGAGCATTTTCTTTGTAACAGACTTTTATTTTTACTTTTGTTTTTGGGAAGCTGTATATATTGGACAGATTTATTATTACAGTATGTACTAGCGGTAAAATATATAGACCTTTGCATTTTGTCATATATATATATATATATATATATATATATATATATATATATATATATATATATATATATATATATATATATATATTTCATGCTCTTGCTAATACTGGCAAGGCATGATGGTTGGGTGGGTTACAGTGATGTCAGTGGTTGCCCCTGGGTTATATATATATATATATATATATATATATATATATATATATATATATATATATATATATATATAGCCCCTGGGTTATATATATATATATATATATAGCCCCTGGGTTATATATATATATATATATATATATATATATATATATATATATATAGCCCCTGGGTTATATATATATATATATATATATATATATATATATATATATATATATATATATATATATATATATATATATATATATATTTGATCTTGCTAATACTGGCAAGGCCTGATGGTTGGGTGGGTTACAGTGATGTCAGTGGTTGCCCCTGGGTTATATATATATATATATATATATATATATATATATATATATATATATATATATATACTGGCAAGGCATGATGGTTGGGTGGGTTACAGTGATGTCAGTGGTTGCCCCTGGGTTATATACAGTATATATATATATATATATATATATATATATATATATATATATATATATATATATATATATATATATATATATATGGGTGGGTTACAGTGGTGTCAGTGGTTGCCCCTGGGTTATATATATATATATATATATATATATATATATATATATATATATATATATATATATATATATATATATACTGGCAAGGCATGATGGTTGGGTTACAGTGATGTCAGTGGTTGCCCCTGGGTTATATATAGTATATATATATATATATATATATATATATATATATATATATATATATATATATATATATGGTTGGGTGGGTTACAGTGATGTCAGTGGTTGCCCCTGGGTTATATCTATATATATATATATCTTTATATATATATATATATATATATATGTATATATATATATGATGGTTGGGTGGGTTACAGTGATGTCAGTGGTTGTCCCTGGGTTAGTTGTTGTTGTTAGATTTACCTCCCTTGGCAGGACCGGGCCAAATAAGGGCCCGCCAGAGCAGATCTGAATAATTAATGGGGCTCAAGGACAGCTGCTGGTGGAGTGGATTGCTGTTGAAATGTGGGTTCAGTAGCAACAGCCGGAAGTATTCACTGCATTAGTTTCCGGAAGAGGTCGGGGGTTTTCTTCTTTAAATTCCCGTAGGCAGTGTTGGCTACTTCTTCAGGGTCAATGTTGAAGTTCAGGAGAGGGTCGAAGCTGGCGTGCTGGGGAGACGAGAGTTGGTCGTTGGCTACGTCAGTAGGAGGTTCCACTACGCTTCTGTCCATGGTGTCGTCTTGGAGTTCGTAGGCAGCAGGTCTTGGTGGGGAGGGAGGTGCCACTGGATCTTGGGAGATCAGGGGGTCGGGAGTAGACTTCCGTCCCTCCTCAGCTGCTGGTGGAGGTGCGTGGATCTCAGCGGTGGTCGTATCTAGGTCAGTAGTCGAAGTTGGGTCGTTAGGAGTGATAGCAGTCGTCCTGTTGAGAGGAGCATCCAACTGCAGCCATTTCCGCGGTGTCGTGTGGGGTGGGACTGGCTGCTGTGGCCGGGGCCGATGCTCCAGACGAGTGGCGGGACGGGCATTGAGGGCGAAATTTTGGTGATGGCAAGGTGGGGCAGCCCATTCTCCTCAATGATTTGAGGGAGTTAGTGCGCAGAGCCGCCCTGTCATCACCGCAGAAAGCCCTCGCCGTCGCGATGCACATCGCAACAATGGTGTCCATCTCCCCAGAGCACCTAGGACCCTTGGACCGACCGGTGTCTCCGGCCCGTGGGACGCCATCGTGCATATGCAGAGCCCTGCACAGCAGCACCCCCCGGCCCAGAGACATCCCTGGCCTCAGGACCCTTAGGAGACTGTGAGAGACTGAACTCCACCGTCTCATCCTCGCCAAGAGAGTGCTGGAGGTGCCGTGTGTTGGGTGCAACGATCACTCGACTGTGCACGAAAACATCAGCACCAGTGTCCTGGTGCCTTATGAAACCGTACGCAGCCTTAACGCTGAACCAACACACGGTTCCCCTGATCTTCTGGGCTCCCAGCTACTCGGATCTGCTGTCAGATGCCCCCCTCAACGGGTCGTAGGCAGTAGATGTTCTGGCCATGAAGTCTATGGGTTCCGCTAGCCGAGTTTCACTAGCTCTGCAGTGATGCTCTATCCACGGCTGATGGACCGGAACTGCCTGCGTTAGAGAGAGAGAGTAGAAGAAGGAGAAACTGCAGCATGGTTAAGAGATATGACTTAGAGAGCGTTAGTGAGAGTGCCCACGAGTAAGAGAGAGTAGGAGAAACTGCAGCATGGTCAAGAGATATGATTTAGAGAGTGTTAGTGAGAGTCCCCACGAGTAAGAGAGAGTAGGAGAAACTGCAGGATGGTTACGAAATATGATTGATGGAGAAGTGACGATGGCAGGCCCAGCTGTTACCACGGCAACTATAGTTCATAGATAAATTGAGCATATTAGTGTTTATATATCGTGATTATGTTGTTGCCACTGTCCATACTCGTATATCTAGTGTTTGAAGGTACATATGTCAACAGAATGCCGGATATTTCTACTAGCTCGATTTCTGTTTAAATACTATCATCATTATTATTACCGCCTCCACCACCATCACAATTATCCTCCTCCTCCTCCTCCTCCTCCTCCTCTTCATCATCATCATCATCATCACCATCCCTGACGCCTTGTTCCCCCTGGCTGTTTGAATCTGGCAATAGATAGATAGATAGATAGATAAATGTTTCTCGATGCTGCCTCATCCTATCGCTAAGTAGGATAGTTAGCATGATGGTAGTAGTATAGTATAAGCTAATTTTCATACGGTTAATGTGTCGTGCAGTATATATTACTATTATTATTATTATTATTATTATTATTATATGGGGGCGCTCACCATCCACTCACTCGATGTAGTGCTGCTCTCGGGTGTCTGCCCTTTCCTCTCCATCCTACTTTCCTTCCACTCTCGTCTGTCTTTCTTTCCTTCATTCTTTCCTTGTCCTTCTGCCTACGGGTGACTTTACACTCCCTCTTCTGTCTTTCATTCCTTCATTCTTTCCTCTTCCTTCTGCATGTGGGTGACTCTACACTGAGTGACAAGCCAAAGAGTTTCCTGTACACCAGGAAACCATTTACTACGCTGGGTGGTAACCATATAACCAAATTTGGGCGCCTGGTGGTTTAGTGGGTAATTATTGTGCTCCAATCGGATTGCGCCGGTGAAGGTTTATATCCAAGGGGTGGTTGGGGTTTATTGCTCATGTAATGCCACTCGGGGATGAGTGAGGCTGGTCACTCATCTTAAATGTCAGGACCAACTGCCTAGCCCCGGGCTCCTACGCTCCTCATGGGGCAACGTAGGATTGGATGATGATGACGATGATGATGATTATTATTTTTATTGTTATTATTATTATTATTATTATTATTATTATTATTATTATTATTATTATTATTACCTTATAATACTATGTCAGTTTGTTTTCATCTGGGGAACAGGGTCACTCACAGCTTGAATACTTAGTTGTGGTGACGTGAAATTCGAATGAGTCTCCTTGGTTACTAGTCAGATCAGTCCTCCACGCCCTGAATACTTAGTTGTGGTTACATGAAATTCAATGAGCCTTAGTTATGAGGTAATGTGAATCTCCTTGGTTACTAGTCAGATCAACCCCCCCCCACCTGAATACAGTATTAGGTCATGGTTACGTGAAATTTGATGAGCCTTAGTTATGGAGTAATGTGAATCTTCTTGGTTACTAGTCAAATCAACCCTCCAAACTGACTACACTTGGCTATCAACTGAGTTGAAATGGGATAGGGATCATTATCAGATTAGAATAAACGTCAGTCTATCTGTCTGTCTATTGCCAGACGCCTTATTCCCGTAAGGGATGGCACAAACAAATCGCCTCCATGTCCCCCTGTCCCTCGCCATTTCACTTGCCTTCCTCTCAGCTCACACCCCACTCTCTTAAATGCCTCTCCACTCCATCCCTCCATCTCATCCTCGGCCTCCCTCTCCCTTTCCTCCCCTCCACCTCACTCACATACACTCTCCTTGTCGGTCTCTCATCCTCTGCACATGGCCAAACCACCGCAGTGTCTTTCTCCTAACGCTTTATATCACGTTCACATCCACACCACAACGCTCCTTCGTTCTTCATTTGTCAGTCTCTCCATGTAACTCCACATGAATGCATACATACACATACATAAACTTATATACGCATACATACACATCCACTTCCACACCACAACACTCCTTCACCTCCTTATTTGTCAGCCTGTCTCTCCATGTAACTGCACATGCTCCTCTCAAATAACTCGTTTCCACTGCTCTCACTCTGGCCTTGTGTCCCTCCAACAATAAACCAACGTGGTGTGGGTAAAGGTTTGATGTGTTGCTCAGTAGTACAGTGTCTCAGGTGACAGGCAAAGAGAAAGCTGCCCTAAATAATGCCTGTGAAAGATGACTGTAGTTGGTGCACCTTAACTTGGTGCAAAACTGCGTCCTTTGGCAGCTTATTTCACGTAGCAGGTGGCTGAAAAAGTGTGTGTGTGACTACCATAATACAAAGATATAGAAGACATGGTGTAGTGCTGGTAGTGGACATCTACATACTGTACATACATCATACGCCCATACACACATACATACATACATACACACACACATACATATATACATACATACATATATATATATATATATATATATATATATATATATATATATATATATATATATATATATATATATATACTGTACATTCACACATACTGTACGTACATACACCTACGTACTGTACATACATACATACATACAAATACATGCACACACACAGTACATACATACATACATATATACAGTACATACATACATACAGTACATACATACAAATACATGCACACACTGTACATACATACAGTACGTACACACACACATACAGTACTGTGCATTGATACATACACGTACATACATACATACACATACATCGTACATACATACATACTGTACATTCATACATACATACATACACATATACATACATGATTCAGCAGCAGTGCAATCAGTTTCTCTCCTCCGTCAATACTGTTCTGTTCATGTACTCTGAGGTGGGTTGGCCTGGTGCACAGAATAATAGACTGACTAGCGTTCTTTCACCTTAACATGGCCCAGATTATCGTCGTTGTACAGCTTATATCACACAGCTGATTGGCAGAAAAAGACAATGCTGTGGCTGTACTCATAGCACTTCTTCGTGACCAGCTTCCTGACATTGTTGGTTATCTTGTGGCTTATTTCACGTGGCTCAGTGGTAGAGGAAGACTGCTATGGCCCTACATCCCTTTCGTAGCACTTCTTTGTGACTAACATCATACTCTACTGGGAAACTATAATTATTATATCCTGGCATTCATGATGGAGAGACGGCATTTTTAGGTGCAGCCTGTGTTCTCTTCAACCATTCCCTAGCACTTTTTCGTGACTGGCATTATATACTAGTGTTAATTCCAGGCTACTAGTCACAATTCAGAGTAGAGTGAAGGCAATTTTGGGCCAGGTTAGTGTAGAATGAATATAGCAGCCACTGACTTCATCCCTCTCAAAGACCGTAACTTTAGTCATTGCTGTATGGAGTTTTAGATTTCGTTTCATACACTCACCTCCAGACTCATTAACTAGGTCTAATATGCGGAATAAATCAGTAAGCAAGATGTGTTAGGAATTTTCAAGTGTTCATTGCAATAAGACCGGGAGTCTGCGTTGCCATGGAGATATTTGCTTTCCCGTCAACTCCATCTTACTGGCTAACGAGAGAGAGAGAGAGAAGCGACGTCGCTATCATCCTCACTCCGCGGTGACCAGCATAAAAATGGCGATATTTCAGTAACTTCCCCTGCCAGCTGTGTGTTTTTGGTACAGGCGGGTGTGTATATGGTTATTACAACACTGGATCACTTATGTATCGCCTGTGTACCTGAACAACATTATTTACG
>NW_027643818.1:0-15000 GCF_032717465.1 Coenobita brevimanus | reverse complement strand
AGGTGTTGGTTGAACTGACAAATGTCTTTGGTCGAGCTGATTCATTGATTCAGTTCAACGAGGTTAGATAACCTGCGTGTTTGAACTACACTCTCCTATGACTTTATTTTCACACACACAGCCACAACAGCACATCAGTACGGTTAATTACCATATATTATCAGCGACAAACACCTCAAGCAGCGTTAAAAAACAACCCCTGTTGTGGATCTTGCTGCTGAAATTATGAAGCTAGAATCTGCAGTCTTTGGCATCCATGTTGGGCCAGGGAGACCAACGCAACACAGAAATTACAGGAGTGATATCTTGGCGATTTCTTTCATTTAAGAGATAATTTTGTCCTATTCCTTGTATACGCAAAGAGCGCAGTCTATACCATCTTCAGGCGGAATACCAGCCTCCAGAATGACCTAATAATGATGCAAGAGACTGCCATTAAACTTAGATCAGCGAATTAGTTACTTGCAAGGGTTTCTCTTCTTAGTGTTACAACTTGACACTCTCACCAACAACACCCTAAAAATGACGTCAGAATTAAACTAGTTTTACCTTAGCGCCGTTGATCTATTTTGTATTATTATTATCAACTGATGTGACTGAAAAACTTGCCAGTTTGGGTGTAGTTATGTAGTGAAGTTAAGGCAGACATCAAGTGCACATTAGCACCACATTAGGTGACGTGACTAATTTAGTTCTAACAAAATGTGACGTAATATTCATAAAATTTCTCCCCCTCTACCTGTGTACAGGAGCGTTTTGTTTTCACTCGTATATCCCCCAAACACTTCACAACCATCCCAGGGTGAATATTTAGCTGGAAATACCTCCATAGAAACCGATTTCTGATACCGATTTACTTCTATAAAGGAAAATTTATCGTAAGAAATGGTTAAGATCATTTACGACTACGGTGCTACAGCCATGGCAGCCTCGCATCACCCCACACAGTTGCCAGATCACAGGTTGTCTCCGGAAGTTGCATGTCAGTAATTCAGTTAGCAGAGAGACACGAATATCTCACAGAATGGTTTTGAATTATGACCGCTAAGACAGCAAGGACGAAATATGTAAGAGAAACTAACAGTCTTTATAGTATCCCTTTAATCTGGAACTGAAGTCAGAGGCCAAGGGTACTTTTACTATTGGTAACATTGGTATGCACATCATTTTAGCTTTAAATACAATTATTCGACTATACAGGCGAGAACTAAGCTATGTGGGTATTGTAATATCGGTACAGCCACCCGTCTGCACCAAGGAAACAGTCCTAAACGGTAAAATAGTGGAAATATCGTCATTTTTATGTCGGCCACCAAGCCAGAAGGTGGGTGGGAAGTCGCTCCAGTGGACACGGAAACAAATGGTCACCATGGCAACGCAGACGCTGGACTGTATTATTGCTTTACATTTCTATTGCGATTTATTCTGCTCATCACACTCCAGCATCTGCTCAGATTATATAAATGCAAATGATTCCGGTATCAAAATGATAATAATGTCACAGAAGAGAATACTGAGTTGAAATACGAGAAATATATTGCTAAGGAAGAGGTGCGAGGGAAGAGGGTGGGTGTAAGTGGGTGCAGGTGGGAGTGGATATGTGTAGGGTTTTTTAAGACTGGATTACGTGTTGACCAAGTCTGGATTTTAGCGCGAGGATAAGAAGAAAATAAAGGAGGTATACCATAGGAAATACAATTACTTCTAAAATTAACACCATACAAACCATCACTTTATTACGAACTAGAAAGTAAAGCTGTTTTTATTTGTCTTAAGAGTGTAACTGGGATGGTACATTTCCCCCTTGTTATTGGCAATACTGAAAGAATATTATTTTCGGCTTAACGTTGTTCAGGTACACAGGCGATACATAAGTGATCCAGTGTTGTAATAACCATATACACACCCGCCTGTACCAAAAACACACAGCTGGCAGGGGAAGTTAGTGAATATCGCCATTTTTATGCTGGTCACCGCGGAGTGAGGATGACAGCCACGTCGCTTGTGTGAGGAGGAAGATCAGTGGTATCTATGGCAACGCAGACTCACCCTCGTATTCTTAGTAGACCTGGGGATTCGTAACACGTCTTCCGTAGCGATTTAGTCTACATATTACACTTCCATTGTATCTCTTATGTAATTGACGCGACCTATATCTACACAAAAATGACAAATACCATGGTACTGTACTATTATGTTTAGTTCTAATATTGCGTAACGTTTCCTTTGTGGCGATTTACTCTGCTCATTTTGCCTCATTATCTCGTCATGTTACTACAAGCATTGATGTCAAAAGAGAGAAATTACATGAAAAAGAAGGCCAAGATGTAATAGTGGAATAAGTCGCTGTGAAAAATGTTACGAAACCTGAGGGAAGACCTGCCCCAGTAACAAGTAAAATCGTTTGAAGTTAGCAAGAGTAAAATGAATGCTACGTTACAGTTATGCTTGGATTATTTATCTTTATTGATATAAGCTTAGAGCAGCCTGTGTTGGACTCCCGTGACACTATATATAAGTTTGCATGTATCTCCTGGCATGTCTCTTTCTGACTTTATCTATGTCTCCACATATCTATGTCTTAATTATCTATCTGCATCGCTTCACTCTTGATTGCCGTCAGGGTTGGCCACAAACGCATTAGCCCCAGCCATCTGACTGACCTCTCTCCAGCTCACATATCCACTTCTCGTCTGTATCCCATCCCTCCGTCTCATCCTCGGTCTCCCCTTCCCTATCTCTCCCGTGTCACCTTACTTACTCCTAGTCAGCGTCTTTTTCTTCTCCATCCTCTCCACTTGGCCAAACTATCTCAAAATCTATCTTTTCACGGGCTTACCACCTCCACATCAAGATCCCTACGCTCCTTCACTGCTCAATCGTCTCTCTCACGTAATGGTGTTCACAGATATTTTGTTATTGCTATTTCCATGACTTATGTAGTTTAGGACAGACATTTGGTACTGAAGGAGTGGCATACAATCTACATCAACCCTTGTACTAATCAAAGACTTAAATTGTGTGCTGGTAGGACGAGTCAGGTAACGAAATACATGATGAGGCATAAACAGCATGCAATAGTGTGTTAAGATGTGTGTGTGTGTGTGTGTGTGTGTGTGTGTGTGTGTGTGTGTGTGTGTGTGTGTGTGTGTGTGTGTAATTAATAGGTATATAATTTACTATTGCCTCATTTCAGCACCCGCACTGCCACACCCACGCCCACACCAGCAGACTAAGCCGCCCTGGAACACAAGACACCTCCAGGTGAGTTGCCTCCTTCCTCCTCAGTGCCAACCTCCAAATCCTAATCCTACCCCCCTCAGTGCCAACCTCCTCCTTATCCTACCCCCCCTCTCGGTGCCAACCTCCTCCTCCTAATCCTACCCCCCTCTCGGTGCCAGCCTCCTTATCCTAATCCTGATCCTTCTCAGTGCCAGTTTCCTCCTTCTAATCCTACCCCCTCTCAGTGCCAACCTCCCCCTCCTCCTCCTCTCCCTCAGTGCTAGCTTCCTCCTCCTCCTCCTCTCCCTCAGTGCTAGCTTCCTCCTCCTCCTCTCCCTCAGTGCCAACCTCCTCCTCCTCCTCTCCCTCAGTGCCAACCTCCTCCTCCACCTCTCTCTCAGTGCCAACCTCCTCCTCCACCTCTCTCTCAGTGCCAACCTCCTCCTCCACCTCTCTCTCAGTGCCAACCTCCTCCTCCTCCTCTCTCTCAGTGCCAACCTCCTCCTCCTCCTCCTCGTCCCCCTCCCCCTTCTCTTCTTCCCCCCTTCCCCATCTCCTCCTCCTCCTTCCCCCTTCTCCTCATCTCACCTCTCCCTCTGTGCCAGCCTCCTCCTCCTCCTCCTCGTCCCTCCCCCTCCACCTCCTTCTCCTCCTCATCATCATCATCATCACCCCCTCCGTCTCTTCCTTCCCCCTTCTCCCCTCTTCTCCTCCACCTTGTCATCATACTCCCCCCTCCTCCTCCCCCACCCCCTCCTCACCTCATCCACTCATCCTCTTCTCCCACCCCCTCATCCTTCTCTTCCCCCACCCCTTCATCCTCATCCTCTTCCCCACCCCTCTCTTCCTCCTTCTCCTCCTCCTCCTCCTCCTCTCCCCCCCTCATCATCATCATCCTCTTCCCCCACCCCCTCATCCTCATCCTCTCCCCCACCCCCCTCATCCTTATCTTCCCCCCACCCCCCTCATCCTCATCCTTCCCCTCGTCCTCTCCCCCATCCCCCTCATCCTCATCCTCTTCCCCATCCCTCTCTTCCTCCTCCTCTCCCCCCCTCATCATCATCATCCTCTTCCCCCACCCCCTCATCATCATCCTCTCCCCCACCTCCCTCTTCCTCATCCTCCACCTCCCCCCTCGTAATCATCCTCTCCCTCACCCCCCTCATCCTCATCCTCTCCCCCATCCCCATCCTCTCCCCTATCCCCTCATCCTCCTCCCCACTTCCCTCATCCTCCTCACCCCCCCTCAACCTCTTCATTCTTCCCTTCTGCCCCTCGTCCCCCTTCCTCTTCCCCCCTAAAACTCCTCCCCCTCATCCTCGTCCCCTCTCCTCCCCCTCCTCCTCATCCCCTCTCCTCCCCCTCCTAATCCCCTCTCCTCCCCCTCCTCCTCATCCCCTCTCCGTCCCCTCCTCCTCATCCCCTCTCCTCTTCCTCCTCATCTCCTCTCTGTCCCCTTTTCCTCCCCCTCATCCCCACTCCTTCTCGTCCCCTCTCTTCCCCCTCATCCTCGTCCCCCTCCTAATCCTTGCCCCTCCTAATCCTTGCCCCCTCCTAATCCTCGCCTCCTAATCTTCGTCTTCCTAATCCCTCTTCCTCGTCTCCTCTTCCACGTGGTTTTATGTTTTTCCTTTTTTATGTGGTCTTTATTCAATAATATTTTCGCCTGTGCAAATAAAGTCGTCTTCTGTGTGTTTTAATTCCAAAATATGGGAGAGCGAAAAATAAATTTGGTGAGCTGCGGGATTTAGCAATAGGGCATCATAAGGCCCGGGTGTTGAGTACTGGTACAAGCTTGCAGTTGTTGCCACCAGGTGGCAGCACCAGTCTTGTCAGGAACAGCAAAACAAGACCCCTTCCCTGTGCAACCAAAAAAATACTGTAGTTCAAAGAATGACCAATAGATGGCAGCACTAACAATGTCTGGTGCTGCCATCTATTGGTCATTCTTTGAACTATCTTTGGTTGCACAGGGAAGGGGGCTTATGTTTTGCTGTTCCTGACAAGACTGGTGCTGCCATCTGGTAGAAAATATGTGAACTAATTGTACCAGTGGTGCCATCTGGTAGAAAATATGTGAACTAATTGTACCAGTGGTGCCATCTGGTAGAAAATATGTGAACTAATTGTACCAGCGGTGAACACCAAGGCGTCATTCCCCCCTGTTCATCCCTGGGCCTGGTAAGTATTGTCTTGTACACTACTACAGAGGATACAGGAAACAGGGTAGGTAGTATTGCCACCACTTTATTTTGTACTCCAGTGTTCAACACGTTACATTCAAGGTACATTGTATATGAGGTTCATGGATGTGAAAAAGCATGTAAATAATGAAGGGAAAATGTTAATGGAGAGAGAGAGTCAGGGGGGGGGGTTCACAATTCATGACCCAGAAAAAAAGGTAAAGCTGCTTCTGTGGACTCCGCCACGCCATATCAAAATATCAGACTGGATGGTTGTAGTGGTGGTAGTAGCAGTAGTTCTAGTCACAAGTTCAGCTGAAATGTTAACCCAGTGGACTGCAGGCTGAAATTGTGTATCTTATTTTTCTAGCCAATATCGATAATGATAAAGGGAAGACGAAATGGCTAGGAGGGGGGGAGGGGAGGGCAGGATAATGATAGCATGACGGGGGTATGGGATATGGGCAGCATGACGGGGGTATGGGATATGGGCAGCATGACGGGGGTATGGGATATGGGCAGCATGACGGGGGTATGGGATATGGGCAGGACATCTGAGACAAGTTAGTGATAAATTACTGGTGATTGGTGGGAAAATAATAATAACCATTACACAATAATTCCAGCCTGCAGTCCACTGGGTTCACATTTCAGATGAACTACTACTACTACCACTACTACTAAACCATCCATCTTTATGTGGCTTGGGTCAGTGCACGGAAAGCATTTTGTATTTTTTCTGGGCCATAAATTGAGGAAAGAATCCCTCCCCCCCAACCGGTAACGCTCTCTGTGACATCCCATCTCCCCTTATCACACCTGTCTCCCCTTAATACTCTCTCTTCTTATATGTACTCCCTCTCTCTCACCCCATCTCCCCTTATACGTACATTTCCCCCCCCTCTCTCTCTTTCACCCCATCTCCCCTTATACGTACATCCCCCCCTCTCTCACATCCCATCTTTCCTCATATGTACCCTCTCTCTCTCATATTCCTTTATAATACATCTCCCCTTTAACACACACACACACACACACACACACACACACACACACATCCCATTTCCCCTTGTTAATTTTGTACCCTTCTCTCCTCTCTCTCTCACACACACGCACACATCCCATTTCCCCTTATTGTTTGCACCCATCTCTCTCTCTCACACACACACACACACAAAACCCCATCCTATCTCCCCTTCTATTTACCCTGCCTCCCTGTCCTGTATAAGGTGTAGGGGGTAAACTTTGAACATACGGTAAAGGTCTGACTAAACAGTGTGGGGCAGCTGTGTACTGTTTCTACAATTTGTAATACTAAAGATGCCACTGCAATATACTGGTAATTATTTGGCCTCAAAATATACAGTATATATATTCTTGAGTGTAAACTCTGTAAGTTTTGATGTCTTTCCCTATGCTGCTGCTGTTATTATTTTGCTGCCAGCTTGAGTAGTGGCACCTTTAGTGTTACAATATACTAAATACTGACATTATACAGTGATACAGAACAATGTTATAACTGACTGACAATACCAACACCACACAGGGCTGTACTCCAAACAGTACTTAGCACAAGAATGAAAGACTGAAATTTAGGCCAAGTTAAGGTAAAAGGGGTATTGACAGGCAACTGAAACAAGATTTTTAAAATGTACGTATGAGTTTATTTTTACAAAATGACATTCATTTACTATACATACAGTATATGGTACATGGATATAATCTCTTCACCTTAACTTGGCCCAATTTTCATAATTCTGTAGCACAATTTCTTGTAGTTCAATGCCAGAAACACATCATTTTCATAGCACTTCCTCATGTCTAGCACAATATTCCAGGTAATCTCGTTACAACTACTGTACAAAGAATTTTAGGCCAAGTTAGAGTAAAAATAATATAGTAATATTACTTGTGCGTTCAGACAAACTATTATTCTGACATTCTGTGAAGCCTTTGTGGATCTGTTTTACATTAACTTATTCAGGCCATCACAAGAAACTAATGGCAAACTGACTGGCTTTTGCAGTGTTGTCTCTAAAAGCAAACATTTTATGCCCCAGTCTGAATGACCTCTGTACAAGTTTAATGTGAAGTACAGTACTTAAAAGTTACTTTAATTTTTTGCCTGCATGCATCAGTCACTTAATATGAATTAACTGCTAGTAATAGCTTTAGAAAACTGTCTACCTCATGCAAAGTTTAATAGAAATTGACATAATGGAACATTTAGAAAAAGGTCCACTGATCCAGCTCTACTCATGTGTGTCTAAGAAACATGTTAAGCTTTGAGCACATTTGTTCTTTTTATATGTATTACAGGCCTAACCTGGGATTTAAAAAAAAAAAAAAAAAAATCGATCTATTGCCAGACGCCTCAATCCCATACGGGGTGGCCACAAATCGCCTCCACGTCGCCTTGTCCTCCGCCATTTCACTGCCCTGCTCCCAATTCACACACCCCTCTCTCATATACCTTTCCACCCCATCCCTCCATCTCATCCTCGGCCTCCCCCTCCACCTCACTCACCTACACTCTCCTCATCAGTCTCTCACCCTTCAATCTCTCCACATGGCCAAACCACCTCAGTATGTTCCTCCTGACGCTTCCTATCACATCCACACCACAACGCTCCTTTACATCCTCATTTGTCAGCCTGTCTCTCCATGTGACTCCACAGGCTCCTCTTAAATAACTCATTTCCACTGCTCTCACTACTGACTTGTGCCCTTCCAACAACGTCCAAGCTTCACTTCCATACGTTAGAGTTGGTATCACAATACTGTCATGTAGTAACTTTTTCACTTCCATGCTCACTTCCCTGTTTCTTATCACTGCTTTCAAGGAACCAGCAACCTTTCTTCCTTGTTGCACCCTTTCAAGCACTTCACCCTCCAAACTTCCATCCTTACTCATCACACTACCCAAGTACCTAAACGTACTCACATTTTCCATTTCCTCCTCATCCAACCTCACTGTACATTCAATGTACTTCACCTATCTCAAAGACCATCACTTTACTCTTCCCTACATTCACCTTTAGATTCCATTTCTTACACACTCTCCCAAACTCATCCACCAAGCCTTGCAGCTCCCCTTCATCTTCACTCAATAACACAGAATCATCTGCAAACAACAGTACAAGGAGTTTCCAAACACTACCCTCTCTCACCAGGGCCACTCCAACATCCACTGCCCTACCTTGTACATCTTTTATTACCCCATCTATGTACAGATTGAACAACCATGGAGACATGACACATCCCTGTTTCAACCCAACTTTCAAGGAGAAAAACTCACTTAGTTCACCATCCACACGCACTGCAGCCTTCGCAGCATCGTACATACTCTTCACAGCATTCAACAACTTCCCATCTACTCCATATGTTCTTAACACTTTCCACAATCCTTGTCTATCCACCCTGTCATATGCTTTTTCCAAATCCATGAAAGCCGCATACAACTTCTTTCCCTTCTCTAGAAACTTTTCCACTAAAGATCTAAGAATGAATATCTGATCTACACAACCTCTTCCCTTCCTAAAGCCTCCCTGTTCTTCTTCAACTAATTCCTCTGTTCTTTCTCTAACTCTGTCAATAAGTATCCTACCATACACTTTTCCTATTATATTAAGAAGACAAATGCCCCTATGATTACCACACACTTCTTTTTCCCCTTTTCCTTTGTACAAGGGAATAATTATACCTGACTTCCAATCCTCCGAGACTCTACCTTCCTCCCAGGCCAATCTGCACATCTTCCACATCCATTCTACTACTATCTCTCCCCCATGCTTCAGCATTTCACCACACACTCCATTCCTGGGGCTTTCCCTGATTTAACTTTCTTCATTGCTTCCACAACTTCTATCCTACTGATGTCTTCCTGTCTTCTCACCTCCCTCCTTCTCCCAGCCATTTCCCAGCCACTTATACTCGCATTACTTCCATCCTCTACGTTCAACAATTCCTTAAAGTGGTCTCTCCATCTGCTCACTTTTTCTCCCTTCTCCACTAGTAATCTACCATTTTTATCTTTCACTCCCCTGCTAACTTCACTTCCACCCTGTCTTACTCTTTTCACCTCTTTCCAGAACATTTTCTTACAGTCCCTCCACTTTACACTCAAATTCCTTCCAAATTCCTCATCCACTTTCTTCATACTAATCTTTTCACCTCTCTCTTCCTTTCTACATATAACTCTCTCTTCCGCCTCTCAACTTCTTCCACGCCCCTATTTCTCATCCATTCATTGTATGCTTTCTTCTTTTGTGCCACAGCCTGTCTCACCTCTTCATTCCACCACGCTGTTCCTTGCACCCACCTCCGTCTTCTCTTCACCCACACACCACATCACATGCTGCACATATTTCTTCTGTGAATATTTTGCACACACCTTCCACGTCCCCCATCTGCTCCAATTTATATTTACCCCCCCAAAAATGCAGCATCGATAGTCCTGCCCACACACAAAACCTTCAATTTAAAATGTCCTGTACATAATTATTATAGTCCAGTTCAATCAATATACAACCATTTATATGTACAGCACACACCTACAGTACAGTAAGTGCATGACCACTGTCTACCTATGGTCAATAAATAAAACTTCGGCAAGTGATGTTATGACGGATGATGGAAGCTGTGAGTTGCGGAGCTTGGACAACAGGAACAGTGGATTGCTGCAGCCTGGTAGGGAGAGAGAAACTGTTACTAGAGTAATAAGCAAAATAACTGCTTAGGAAGAGATACAGTATTAGGAAGTTTCCATAACTGATGACAACATGGGCCATAGTTTTTTGCCCCAGCCCAATCCTACATCACACCCAACTTTTTTTTTTTTTTAATCAGCACAATAAGAAATATTATCATGGTGGGGGCGCTCACCATCCACTCACTTGTTGTTGTGCTGCTCTAGGGTGACTGCCTATTCCTATCTTCCTTCCTTCCTTCCTCTTCTGTCTTTCATTCCATCATTCTTTCCTCTTCCTTCTGTCTATGGGTGATTCTACACTAAGTGACAAGCCAAATGGTTCCCTGTACACCAGGAAACCATTTACTATACTGGGTGGAGTCTTTCTGTTTCTGGATCCTACCTAACCCAATCTCTTTTGGTGAAGTTAGGGTAGTAAGGATGATTATTAAAAAAATAATAAATAAATAATCATCCATCCATCATCCAATCCTATGTTGTCCCATGAGAAGCATAGGAGCCTGGGGCTAGGCACATTGATCCTGACATTTAAGATGAGAGTGACCAGCCTCACTTATCCCTGAGTAGCATTACATACGCATTAAACCCCAACCATCCCTTGGATATAAACCTGCACTGGATCAATCCGACTGAAGCGCCTTAACTACTCACTAAACCACCAGGCACCATAATTTGGTTATATGGTTACCACCCAGCGTAGTAAATGGTTTCCTGGTGTACAAACCATTTGGCTTGTCACTCAGTGTAGTTACCCATAGGCAGAAGGAAGAGGAAAGAAAGACTCTGGGTGAGTGGCAGGATTGGGGGAGGGGGGGGTGGCTAAGGCCCATAGTCTCCTCAGTTAAAGAAACTCCCTGGTATCTTTCCTAAATGATTATTCTGCTTATTACTCCTTACTATCCTCTTGTGTCATTTAAATCATTACAATACCTCCATGCTCAGCATAAATAGCATACAAATTGATCCCAACCAGCCCGATCCGAAAATAATTAGGTAAGGAAAAGATGGTAGGCAGCTTCCTTAACTGATAAGAATACAGAACTAGGAGTTATGCTAATACAACGACTAATGCAATTTTGTACCCTATTACACAGGCAGCTGGAGCTACTCGGTGCCAACGAGACAACGGTTACCAGCCTCACTTGCCCACCCCTCAGATGAAACCATTACAGCCTCCATCCAGCTGGAGCACCTTAACCCACTAAACCACCACCCACCACAGCAAATAACATGGGATGTAGCAAACCATTTCACTTGTCACTCAGGGGCACTACATGAGAGAGAGACACTGCATCAAAGAGTCAGGAGGAGATGGGGACAACATCAAGCAGAGAGAGGAGGGATGGGGACTACAGCAAATAAGCAGGAGGGATGGGGACCACATCAAATAAGGAGGAGGGATGGGGACCACAGCAAATAAGGAGGAGGGATGGGGACCACAGCAAATAAGCAGGAGGGATGGGGACCACAGCAAATAAGGAGGAGGGATGGGGACCACATCAAATAAGCAGGAGGGATGGGGACTACAACAAATAAGCAGGAGGGATGGGGGAGGGGGACTACAAGTAGAGAGAGGGGATGGGGACTACATCAAATAGAGAGGGGGGGATGGGGGACTACATCAAGCAGAGACACTGAATGGGGGAAGAGAGGGGGGGTCACTATCAAGTGGGAGGGGGGGAGGGGAGTGGATAAAGAAAAGGGATGAAGGGAGAGAGGATGGCTGCACCCCCACCTTGCACTATTATTATAAGTAGTATTATAAGTGGGGGTCGGTGGAAGGGACTATGCTGAGTGAAGGAAGAGTCAAAAAGGGAGATGGGATAACTGCTCCCCGTCCTTCCACTAATATTATTATTATTTTAATAAGTATTATTATTTTTATTATGAGTACGAGTGGGTGGGGGGACTACACTGAGTGGGGAAGAGATAGACAAAAGGGAGTGAGGATGATTCCTTCCACTATTATAAATATTATTTTTCATTCATCCATCATCCAATCCTACATTGCCCCATGAGGAGTGTAGAAGCCCGGGGCTAGGCAGTTGGTTCTGACATTTAAGATTAGAGTGACCAGCCTCACTCATCACTGAGTGGCATTACGTGAGCAATTAACCCCAATCACCCCTTGGATATAAACCTTCACCGGCTCAATCCGACTGGAGCACAATGATTATCCACTAAACCACCAGGCGCCAAAATTTGGTTATATGGTTACCACCCAGCGTAGTAAATGGTTTCCTGGTGTACAGGAAACCATTTGGCTTGTCACTCAGTGTAGAGTCACCCACAGGCAGAAGGAAGAGGAAAGAATAAAGGAATGAAAGACAGCAGAGGGAGTGTAAAGTCACCCGCAGGCAGAAGAATGAGGAAAAAATGAAGGAAAAAAAGACAGAAGAAGATGGAAGGAAACAAGGATGGAGGAGAGGACAGGGCAGACACCCAAGAGCAGCATTACATTGAGTGAGTGGATGGTGGGTGCTTTTTGATAAAAACCACCACCATTACTATGAATTTTAGAACTTTCAAAAACAAGACAATTGATGAAGAAGGAATAAGATAATTTTTAATCAAGTGGACATTAAATGTATTTTACTTAAAATAAAAACAACTGTAAACTTCAATACATTAATTACCTTGGGTATCAGTGGCTGTAGGAAGATTAAAAAGGGTTACTATGAAGGCACACTTAGGTGTCACCTGGCAGTCTGTCTCACCCTTAAAGTAGCTGATCACTTGCCCTCACACCTCTGTTGTGAATGGGATCAAATGAATAACTCTTGATTGGTAGGATAACTTTTGGAACAAAATGGGTTAAAAAAGAATAATCATATTGTTAAAAATTGCTCTTCCATCCATTATACAACCCTTCAGTGCCCCATCAGGAGACAGTGTCTGGGTCTACTTAGTCCAGGCTGGATTATGAGGCAAGTGACCAGTTGCTCTTTCTTCAGTAGGGAAAGTGTTGGCAGTGAGGGGGTGAAGGAAGGAGGAAGAGGCTGGAACTGAGAGAGATGACCAGAATGAAGAGGAAGGAAGGGGCTGGCGCTATGAGAAAAGAGGGAGGGGGAGCTGGCATTGAGAGAGGAGAATGGAGGAGGAAGGGGCTGACAATGTGATAGAAGGAAAGGATAAGGAGTATGAAGCTGGCACACATAGAACAGAGGAGGAAGAGGCTGGCACTGAGCTGGAGAGGAGAGAACGAGGAAGAGGCTGACACAGATGGAATGGAGAAGGAATAAGAAGCTGGCACAGAGAGATGGAGAGAAAATAAGGGGTGGGTACAGAAATGAGGGGGAGGAGTAGGAGGCTACAAATGAGGTGGAGGGGGAGAAGGAAGAGTAAGGGAAGGGCACTGAGAAAGGGGTGGAGGGGAGAGTAAGGGAAGGGCACTGAGAAAGAAGGGGGAAGGGAGTAAGGGAAGGGCACTGAGAAAGGAGGGGGAAGGGCACTGAGAAAGGATGGAGAGAAGGTTGCAAATGAGAGAGGGGAAGGGGGAGGAGAAGGCTCTGTGACAGACAGAGGGTGATGGTGGTGGTGGTAGGGGGGGAGGGGGAAGAAACAGGGCTGGAACTGAGAAAAAAGGGGAGAAGGAAAATACTAACACTGAAGGATGAGAAAGAGACAGGAGACTGCCATTCTGAGAGGAGGAGGAGTAAGGGGTTGGCACTAAGGGAGGAAGAGTAATGAAAACTGTGTTTACTGAAAAGTTACCACTAGAGAAGTTTCAATCCTAAGAGCAGTAACAAAAATTTTTCATTATGTGGGTACCAATAAAACATTATACCTGACCCTTTCAGTATGATGTCTTTCAAAATATTTATTTTCATTATCCACGGACAATTTATGTAACAGCAATTTACTCTGAAGAGTATACTAGCAGCATCTTGGCTATGAGACATTCATCTCAGCTCAATTTGATAAAATTGTTAGAAGAATGAATTTTAAAAATATAAAATACATCGTCATACCGAAAGGTTTATGTCCAAAGCACAAAAGCTTAAACTTTGGCAGTTTCTTTAAATATACCGTAGACTCATTCTTGCCAGATTATTTACTTCAGCATTATATGAACCTCCAGTGATGAGGTGTCTGAAAGCCATATATAACTCCTCCAGTTATGTCTCTTGAAATCTTGGCTGGAGGTAAAAAATAAAATAAAATAAATAATATATATACACCAATAAAGAAAAGATAATTTATATAATTTTTGGCTGGGTTAAGTGTCCCCCAGATTCTCCTATCTATCCATCTACCTATTATCTAATCATGTGTCGCCTCATGAGAAGTGTAGGAGCCCAGGGTTAGGCAAATTGGTCCTGACATTTAGGATAACCAGCCTCACTCATCCCTGAGTGGCATTACATGAGCAATAAACCCCAACCATCCCTTGGATATAAACCTGCACATGCTCAATCCAATTGGAGCACCTAAATTACCTACTACACCACCAGGTGCCATAATTTCATTAGATAGCTTCCTGTACATCAGGAAACCATTTACTACGCTGGGCGGTGTAACCATATAACCAAATTATGACACTTGGTGGTTTAGTGGGTGATGAAGGCACTCCAGTCAGACTGAGCCTGTGCTGGTTTATATCCAAGGAGTGGTTGGGGTTTACTGCTCACGTAATGCCACTCAGGGATGAGTGAGGCTGGTCACTCTCATCTTAAATATCAGGGCCAACTTGCCTTGCCCCGGGCTCCTACACTCCTCATGGGGCAATTATATAATAATAAAAACTATGCCAAAAATGACACGCCAGATTTGTCAGTAATATAAATCCACCTGACAAACTGTGCATCATCCAGGTATCAGTGGAGTTTTGTTACCTCGTGATAAATACACAGCTGGACACAGACAAACAAAGGTAATTACATA